>NW_007734508.1:14506-29875 GCF_000696425.1 Galeopterus variegatus
TTTCAGTTGTTAGTTGCATGAAATGATATGGACTAATCAACTCAGTGCTGGCCATCTGGTCTCTCTTACTTTAATGGCAAAATATATTATGCTTAAATTGTCTGGTCTGGGAGCCACCACACTATTGGTCGTATATTAAGAAGCACATTCAGGGCCGGCCCGGTGGCGCACTGGATAGTGCGCCGCTTGGGAAGCGCTGCGGCGCTCCCGCCCGAGGGTTCGGATCCCACATACAGACTGGTTCCCGCTCACTGGCTGAGCGAGGTGCGGGGGCAGCACCGAGGGTTGCGATCCCGTTGCCGGTCCCCGGTCCGGTACGGGGGCAACACTGAGGGTTGCAATCCGTTGCCGGACACGGAAAAAGACAAAAAGACAAAAAAAAAAAATACAGTAGTTTCATCTTATTGCTGCTTTCCCAGTTATTTAAAATAGATCAATATCTAGAAATATAAAGACCGAATATTAAATATTTCTCTATTAATAAATGGTCAAGAATATGAATCATTGGGTAAGTTCATTTAGGTAATTTAAGAGTTTTTGCTCTTTGTTTTCTATTTTATTTTCTTTTTGTTTTTTAATGTCTAGCAATAGGGAAATTAAACATTTTTTTTGCATAATTTAGTAACATTGTATTAATTTTCTACTGCTATGTAACAAATGACCACAAATTTAGCAGATTAAAACACTACACATTTTTATCTCAGGTTCTGTGGGTCAGGAATCTGGGCCAGCTTTGCTCAGTCCTCTGCTTAGAGTCTCACAAGGCTGCCATCAAGGCGTCAGCCAGGCTCTGGAATTCTGCTCTGGAGCTTGGGGTCTTGTGAGCTTGTGTGGTTGTGGGTAGATAGAATTCAGTTCCTTGTGGAGTAGGACTGAGGTCTCGGTTTCCTGGCTGGCTCTCAGCAGGCGGTCACCCTCAGCACCTAGCAGCTCTTCAGTTCCCTGCCTTATGACTCCCCACGAACCCTCTCCTAACATGGCAGCCACATCTTCAAGGGCAGCAGGAGAACCTCTTTAAAAAAGGCTGTCCCACTTTTAAGGTCATTTGCCTGATTAAGTCAGACCCAACTAGGATAATTTCACTTTTGATGAACTCAAAATCAACTGACTTGGAACCTTAATTACATCTGCAAAACCCCTCCACCATATAACCTAATGGCGGGAGTGACAGCCCATGACCTTTGCAGTATTCTATTGGCTAGAAGCAAATCACAGTCCCACCTCACACCCAAGGGGAAGGTCTACACAGGACCCAACTCCAGTGGGTGGGGGTCTTGGGGCCTGCTCAGAATTCTGCCACCAACACAGATCAGCTGTAGTTTTAAAGATAAAATAGAGACAGTTAACAATACAAAGGCATTTTAATGATTATCATTATTACTATCAAATTAAGGTTTCATAATACAGTCCAAGTTATCATGGAGCTAGTATGCAATACTTCATTTGCAGTTACCCAAAGCAGCAACAGTTTTACAAGATTAGGCATCTTGGTCCAGAAAAGACAGTAATACTTGCCTAAAACCCATGAATAAAGTATGTTAGACATAATATCACCAAATTACATCAGAAAGGACTTCGGAATCATTTGTTACAAATCAAGCATTTTAGAGATGAAGAAAATAAACGTCACTGAGACAAGCACGGTACTCAAGTTTTCATATGTAGTTAGTACAGACAAGATTTTCAGATTTTGAGTTTGTAAGATGCAAATGGAGATTTTAGGAAATATCTCTAAAAAATGTGATACTTTAATGACCTTCCATGACCACGGTGCGTTCACAGACTGCTCGTAGCCCCTTGCATATCTGCATTCTTTTCCAGTTGAGTTTTAAAATCCTCTTCAAATGATTTTATAATCACAGGACTGAAATAAATGTCATTAAGATGCCATCTAATACCATTTTCCCCAGCTTTCTATGAATGATCACTGCCTGCTTAATGACCAAACATTTATCTAAGGAAATATCCACCAAGACTGTCTACTAAGGCTTTACTCTTTTACTAAACAAAATATTTTTAATGGGAACGTCCTTGATGGATATCTAATTGCTCATTTCCAAAATGAATTACTTTTAAATTGTGGTTAAAAATAAATCCACTTGGGGTTCTTGACCTCCTAAAAGCAGCAATATTACCTTTTACCATCGTATATGAAAACAAACAAAATTT
Source organism: Galeopterus variegatus (assembly GCF_000696425.1). Classification (NCBI taxonomy): domain Eukaryota; kingdom Metazoa; phylum Chordata; class Mammalia; order Dermoptera; family Cynocephalidae; genus Galeopterus; species Galeopterus variegatus. Next base: position 16,676 of record NW_007734508.1, read on the forward strand.
ATCGGTGAAGTATTTTATAGACCTATAAACTTAATTATAACATTCAGTATTATAATTCTGCTTTGATTACTCACATCCTTTTTTCCCCAAATACAAGTGCCCCCCAAATCTAACTTCCAGGGTTAATATAGTTAGCTTAGAATTGTTAATCTTACCTTGCTAAAGTTGCACTCATTAAATGAACTAAAATATTTTATATGCAAGCAAATATTGATAACTATAAAGATTTTTAAAAAAATCTATGTCATTGGGCCGGCCCGGTGGCGCACTGGAGAGTGCGCCGCTTGGGAGCATGGCGGTGCTCCCGCCGAGGGTTCGGATCCCATGTGGAGACCGGTTCCCGCTCATTGGCTGAGCGCGGTGCGGGCGCAACACCGAGGGTTGCGATCCTGTTACCGGTCAGTAAAAAAAGACAAAAAGGAAAAAAAAATCTATGTCATTAAAAATTCAAAATGCCTTATTTTAACACACAGATATGACTCATGGATATTTTTCTACACCTACGAGCACTGTAACTAGACTAACACTGCATATTAGTTTTGGAAGGTAAACATAGTAAAAACATAATAGTTCACTTTATTGCACTGATTTTTTTTTTGTCTTTTTCCGTGTCCGGCAACGGATCGCAACCCTCAGTGTTGCCCCCGTACCGGACCGGGGACCGGCAACGGGATCGCAGCCCTCGGTGCCGCTCCCGCGCCTCGCTCAGCCAGTGAGCGGGAACCGGTCTGTATGTGGGATCCGAACCCTCGGGCGGGAGCGCCGCAGCGCTTCCCAAGCGGCGCACTATCCAGTGCGCGACCGGGCCGGCCCAACACTGATTTTTTTTAATGTCCACTTTCTTGACTAGTTGATTTAACTATTATAATGGCTGACAGAATATTCTAGAACATTTACACTCAGCATCAGTTGTTACAATTTTCTAAACATTACTTTATATCCAACAGATGTCTTTTACAGAAATTATGTAAATTTCTCTTACGTGAAGTTTTAATTCTAACTGAATTTGTCAGATACTCGTGTTATCGGTTCTTTGTAACTCCAGGCAGGCAGATAAAACCAGGCTCGGCCTCCTCTGAGGTCAGTTCTCTTGTCAACACTGTACTCATGTCTCCTGTTCTTTTATCTTTTTGAAGTATCAATATTCTTTGGTATCTTTATGTTTTCATTTTGTGATGTTTTACTTGCTTTCCTCCCAATTTTATCTTGGCATTTTGGAACATATTATTGGTAGTTACTTTTACTGTTTTCTACAGTGAAATATTTAAGCACAATGAGGTAAAGAAAGTAGGTTAAAATAATAGTATACATAAAATAATAAACATGCCATTGTTATACTGTTGGGGATCTAAGCAGAGAAGACCATGCTAAGCTTAGGTAATTTGGAAAATTATGGTTTTCCCTATATCCTGACTAAAAACCTGTATGGGTGATAGATGGTTATTATACTGAGTTTGGGTAGAGAATTATATGGTAATTTTTACACGTTCAAGATTTTATAGCTCTCTGCAAATGCCCAAAGCCCTGTCTAACTTTACTTTTTCTGAGCCGAAGCTCCTGAAAAGGTTCTTTTATAGTCATAGTACTTCCTTTGCATATATTCAAGAAATGACACTGGCTTATATATGAATAAAAATTTAAAAAATGATTTCCAGGGCCGGCCCGGTGGTGCACTGGATAGTGCGCCGCTTGGGAAGCACGGCAGTGCTCCCGCCCGAGGGTTCGGATCCCACATACAGACCGGTTCCCGCTCACTGGCTGAGCGAGGCACGGGAGCAACACCGAGGGTTGCGATCCCGTTGCCGGTCCCCGGTCCGGTACGGGGGCAACAGTGAGGGTTGCAATCCATTGCCGGGCCCGGAAAAAAAACAAAAGAAAAAAAAAAAAAAAAAAAAAAAAAAAAAAAAAAAAAAAATGATTTCCATTCTCTTGGATAAATACCCAGAAGTGGGACTGACAGATCATAAAATAGTTCAATTTTTAATTTTTGAAGGAACTTCTCACTGCTTTCCATAGTGGCTGCACCATTTTGCATTCCCACCAACAGTGTATGAGGGTCCCAACTTCACATTCTCCTCAACAACTGTTGTCTTTTTTTTTTTTTTTTTTTTTTTTTAATAATAGCTATCCTGACAGGTGTGAGATATCTCATTCTGAGTTTGGTTTGCATTTCCCTGATGATTAGTGACACTGAACATCCTCTCATATATCTGTTGGCTATTTATATGTCTTCTTTGGATAACTGTCTGTTCAGATGCTTTGCCCACTTTTTAATTGGTCTTTATTGCATTTTAGGAGTTCCTTATATGTGAAGGTACTTCAGAAAGTTCAATATAGTTTGCAAATATTTTCTCCCATTCTGTAGGCTGCCTTTTCACTTTGTTGATTATTTCCTTTTTATTTATTTATTTGTTTATTTATTTATTTATTTATGCTGTGCAGAAGCTTTTAAATCTGATGTAGCCTCACTTGTCAATTTTTGCTTTCATTGCCTGTGCTTTTGGAGTCATCTCCAAGAAATTATTGTCAAGTTCAATGTCATAAAGCTTTTCCCCAAATGTTTTCTTCTAGGAGTTTTACAGTTCCAGGCCTTACATTTTAGTTTTTAATCCATTTTAAGTTGATTTTTTGTGTATAGTTTAAGATAAGGGTCCAATTTCATTCTTTTGTATGTGATATCCAATTTTCCCAACAACATTTGTTGAAGAGACTATCCTTCCCCTATTGTATATTCTTGGCACCCTTGTCAAAGATCAGTTGATCACATATACATGGATTTATTTCTGGCATATCTATTCTGTTCCTTTGGTCTATATGTATGCCAGTACCATACTGTTTTAATTAAAGTTGCTTTGTAATATATTTTGAAATCAGGAAGTGTGATGCCTCCAGCTTTGTGTTTTTTCAAGACTGACTTAGCTACTTGGAGTCTTTTATGGTTCCATGTAAGTTTTTGGATTGTGTTTTCTATGAAAAATGCATTTGGGATTTTGACAGTGATTGCCTTGAATCTGTAGATCACTTTGGGTATTATGAACATTCTGACAATATTAAGTCTTCTAATCCATGAACATGGGATGTCTTCCCATTTGTTTGTGTCCTTAATTTCTTTCATCAATGTTTTATAGCTGTCAATATACAAGTCTTTCACCTCCTTAGTTTATTTCCTAGATATTTTACTCTTTTTGGTGTTATAGAAAGTAAAATTGTTTTCCTAATTTTCTTTTCAGATAGATTGTTGTTTATTCCAAGAGAAGGAAAATCAGGATCTGGAAGAGATATCTGCACTCGCATATTCACGGCAGCACTATCATAGCTATGATGTGAAAACAAGCTAAATGTCTATGGAGGATAAATGGATAAAGAAAATGTGGTATATATGAGGGTAATTCAAAAAGATCATGGAAATATAGAACTGAAAGATAATACGAATCTTTCCCTGAACTTTTTGAAGTACCTTTGTACATACAATGAAATATTATTCAACTTACGAAAGAAAGAAATTCTGCAATGTGGGACAACATGGGTGAACTTGAAGACATTATGCTACGTGAAACAAGCAAGTCACAGAAGGACAAATACTGCATGATTCCCCTAATATGTGTATCTAAAATAGTCAAATTCATAGAATCAAAGAGTGGAATGATAGTTACCAGCGGCTGTGGAAGGGAAAAAATGAGGTCCTACCAATCAATGGGCATAAAGTTTCAGTCAAGGGGGATGAATAAGTTCTAGAAATCTGTTGTACAAATTTGTTTCTATTGTTAATAATATCATATGGCACACAACAATTTGTTAAGAGGGCAGATCTCATGTTAAGTTTACTTACCACAGTGAAATAAAATTTAAAATAAAAAAAAAGATGAAATCTTAAATATTGAGGTCTTTCAAATGAGTAAAATGTAAAGCATAAATTAATTGACAATTTACAGCCTCATAACATATAAGATATTTACAAAACTGAGGAATCAAGCTCACACACATATGAGAATTACATCATTTATGTCATTTTGCTTTGAGAATAATAGCCCCAAATCTACCCAACATCTTTTGATTAAGGCTTGGCACTTTCTGTGGGTTAGTGCTTCTGATCCCACAAATGTTAGTGGTAGTTTTTCTTATTTTGTTAAAGCGCAGCACTAAAGAATCCTGAATACTCACTAACAATTAGCAACAGGTTCTTCAGGCTGAAAAAATGCCATTCTCATGACCATGTCTCACTAGAAAAGGCAGGCTACGAACAGCCACAGCAAGGCAGGCAGAGTCCTGCTGAGCTCTGCGGTCAGTGCTTCCAAACTGGTGAACCGGACTCAGCTGCTGGCTCAATCTAAATTTGTGATACCTAAAAGTTGTTATAAGTGCTATAAAGTATGACAGGAGCATAAAGTAGACATACTGTACACTGATATGCAGTTTACAAAGGTTAATTTGTAATTTGATTAATTCACAAATATTTCTAAAATAATGCACACCTTCCTTCACTCAAGATGAAGTCTGGCCTCACTCAGCACCTGCTGGGCTGTGGGACAGATTCTTTCTTCGAGGCCCTTCTAGAGCCTAATTCTTTGTAAATTTTCTCTCTTAACACACTGCATAACTGAGAGGCTAATGGCAGGTTGATGCAGGGCCCTCTATTCAGGAGGTATCCTGGACAAATCTCATAGTACGTAACCTGAGGACTTCAACTTTGATTGTCTCTAAATAATGTTAAAATAAAAATTCTTAAGTATACACATTAAAATGCATATGGTGTGCAAAAAACATGCATTCTGTATGTTGTGCTACTTTCATGAACAAAATCTGTCCAATGGAACAAATGCCATTATGATGCTGTAGAAATATAATTTCTATAAATTTTAACTTAACAATTCACAATTTAAATATGGCTAATTTAAATACAGTATATTTAGATTCTGGGTCAAGATGGCAGAATAGACAGTCCCCAGCATCACTCTCTCCCAAAAATCAACCAATTTACAACTATGTAAAAAAGCAACAACAGCCAAGCTCGGGCTGCTAGAGCTCAGGGGAAGAGGAGGAGAGAACGAGGGAGTGCATGAAGGTGGGAGAAGCCACGATGAGAGGAAGAAAAAACTTCTCTGACCATGTCATGCCACAGATGCTTTAAGGCTGGAACTGCTGAGCCATGGAGCAGGAGCCAGCAAAAGCTGCAGCTGTGCCCTTTGGATGGAGTTGCCTAGAGGTGGCAGGGGAGAAGAGGGCCTTGGTGGCCCCCAGGCCAGCAAGACCACTAATAGGGTTCCCATGGACCCACATAGGTGCGAGGAGCCACAACAACTGAAAAAATGGAGCCACTGAGAGGCCAGTGAGTCATCGCAAGGGACTGGTACACAGCCCATCCCATGGGAAGTGTTTGCAGTATGGGTGGTGGAGGAGACGTGCCCACTGGGAGAACACTAGGGCACAGCAAGGACAGCTGATCTGCACCCTGATCAGTGTAGGACCACTCAGAGGAGACTGGTCAGGAACATAGACTTGCATGTGGTGCAGTCTGATAAAAAGACTCAGGCCCAGATCAGAATTTCTACACAACTCAGGTGCATCGAGTTTCTGGAGAGCCAGAAGAACCCAATCATTATAACCTGTGCTGCACAAAAAGCCTTTCCGAGCGAAGCAGCAGAAAAGCAGCAATTTAGCTCAACCACAGAGCTCAAGTATTGGTCCCCACAGGAAATTCCCCCACTTTAGAAGTAAGCTAAGGATACAAAAAATTAGTTCCGGCCAGCGCTTCAGGTCTGCCCAGGGATGTGAGGTATGGAGCCAGGGACAGAGCTTGCTCCCACAACTAGGCACAAGCTCCAGCATCTCAGGGCCCAGCTGGGGACCTGAGGCATAGAGCTAGAGACCAAAGCCCTCTCCCACAACCTGGCATACCGAACCAGCACTTCAGTGCCCCCCCAGGGACCTGAGTAATGGAGCTGGGGACCAGACCTCCCTCCCACAATCAGGCACACCATGCCAGCACCTCGGGGCCCCCCCAAGGACCCAAGGCATGGAGCCAGGGACCAGACCCCCTTCCCCTCAACCAGGCACACCACACCAGAACCTTGGGGCTCGCCCGGGGACCTGAGGTCTGGAGCCAAGGACTGGAACCCCCCACAACCAGGCACACTGTGCCAGTGCCTCAGGGCCCACCCAGGGACCAGAGGGATTGAGCCAGGGACTGGACCACCCCCATAACCATGCACACCTTCAGCACCAAGGAGCATGCCAAAAACATCACCTGCATGTGGGTGGCTCACCACAACAACCACGGCTGCTGCAAAAGCAGCTAGATGCCACAACCACCACGCAGATGGTCCAACAGCTACTGGAGTGCATTGACACAAGGATAGTCACTAGCAGAGATAAAGAAAAGAAGATGTCTCTCTCCACAAAGCCCATTCCAGAGTGACAGAGAAAGCATCTGCTCTACAATAATTTGGGGGGACCTGATCACACCTCTCAGCATTGGACAGATCATCTAGGCAAAAAACCAACAGAGTAACGATTATTCTTTCAGAAGGAGAGATGAAATCTAGGGTAATTAGAGGGGGTGGGAGAGAGGGGGGATGGGGAGAGATTGGACAAGGGCATAGAGAATAAGTATGATGTGTAACAATATATATGCTAGTAATATTGATTTGACTAACAAATCTCAACATGGAACCCCAAAAATATATATAATCAATTTTTATTCAATAAAAATAAAATAAATAAATAGTATATTTATATATTCATCTATATGTATTTATAATATATTTCTATTTATATATAATTTATAATAATCACAATGTATAATGTATTATATACTTAAATATATTAAATACACTAAACACACATTTCAAGATATATTTTGATTTGATTGGTACCTCTTTGCATATGTGAAAATATAGCTATTACATCAACAAAATAAATAATGTGTCTACTGGCTATAGAACTATGGCAAAATGGAAATAACTGCATAGAAAGTGAAGGATACCGTCTAGCTGAAGTTGTACCAAACCAAACGACTACAACTCTTGTTCTTGGAAAGCACCTGTGCATATATTATACCTACAGATGCATGTGAGGAACAGAGTGACCCATCTGTGATGCTCTCTGCAGTATTTTTTATCTCACTGTAGCTATCCTGCAAAATTAAGGCATTCTACATTAAATGAGTATTTTTTTAAAAAGTACACTAAGGGGTTGGCCCGGTGGCGCACTGGAGAGTGTGCCGCTTGGGAGCGCGGTGGCGCTCCTGCCGAGGGTTCGGATCCCATGTGGAGACCGGTCCCCGCTCACTGGCTGAGAGCAGTGCGGGCACGACACCGAGGGTTGCGATTCCGTTACCGGTCAGGAAAAAAGAGAAAAAAAAAAAAAGTACACTAAGTATTATCAGAGCATACAAAACTACACAGCTATCTTTGAAACATGAGGATGTTTAAAAAAATATATGAGTTCCTTAGAACTACTGGTATTTTATTTGCGTCAGGATCTCAACACAAGGAGTTATAGTAGAGGCTGTGTAAAAGGTAGGTGCTGACCATTTCTCTAAGCATAATTAAATCAGCTTGGTTAGGAAAAGCAGTATTAGATAATCCCTAATCATGGCTGAATTAGAAATTTCATCAGATATATTCTTTTTTTTTTTTCCCGGTAACGGGATTGCAACCCTCGGTGTTGCACCCGTACCGCGCTCAGCCAGTGAGCGGGAACCGGTCTCCACATGGGATCTGAACCCTCGGCGGGAGCGCCGCCGCGCTCCCAAGCGGCACACTCTCCAGTGCGCCACCGGGCCGGCCCTACTAAAACTGTTAAATGCTGAAGTGTGCACATAAACTTATTGTATATTAGAATGAAGTTTTTAAAAAATAAGAGAGTAGCATCTAAATAGTAAATAATTATAAATAAACAAGATTAGGAAAACAGATGATTTATAGATTTTAAAAAATTGATTAAATAACCATTAAACAATCTTGACTCAATCAATGCAAAACTCAAGATTATTACACTTTTTCCCCTGTATAGAAATGACTAATGAAGAAAATTACAGTAAAAACAAAAAAATCCAACACAGTATATAGTTCATAGATTAAAAAAAGGGTGAAAAAAAGTAAATGCTATATATACATTTTGCTACTGAAAATTCTGATCCAGATGGGAAAGAAACACACATGAATTATAGTAAAGGAAGCCCATCAATTCAGTACAGATGAAGCAATACAGCAAACAACATGAGAACATGATTACCAGAAAAAAAAATAGTACTTACTGGAGAAAACCACATCACTTTAAGAATCCAAATTGTAAGAGCAAAGTTCACAACGAGGATGACGAGTAAAAGAAGAACAAATAAGTAGAGGCAGCGCTTCCTCCAGCCGTAAATGCCGATGCTATAGACGTCCTGGTTCTCTGGCCTCTCTATGTGGGCGCCGTCCGGGGTCGTGCTGTACTGTTCACGGACCATCTGCCAGGACAGGCGTGGGGCAGGGACAGCGGGCAGGTGGGGGGCGGAGAGAGAGAACTTGTTAGTCAATACTGATTTACTATGACCCCCCAAAATAATAGTTTTTACTCCAATAATAGATTTTCAAAATTAATGATTTCTAAAAAGATAACTAAATGTTACTTTGAAACATGCCACTGTGTTTCAACCACTGGGAGATATTTAATCTGCCATTTAAAATATTTTAGCTATGACAAATTGATATGAAATTCAGTGACCATATTTTCAGATTTTAATCAATAAATTTAAATCAATAAACATACATTTAAATAATTAAATGTAAATTAGCATATATATATATGTATGTATACAGCTTCCAAAATTCAGCAGGGTCAGACTTGAAATTGAAGCATGAACCTAAAATAATCAGGTTCTCAAGTTCTCAAGTCTCAGTGGGAGGAAATCAAGCTGGTACCTGTATATCTTAAAACAGAAAGACTCCAACACTCATCATGATTAAATTACATCTTTCTTTAGCTACTAAATTATTCAGAATTTAAAAGGCTCTTTACAAGTTACCTACCACACTCACCTTTGCCTATAATAAAGCTCCTAAGTACTGACCTACCTTAAGAAAGATCAGAATGTTTACACAAATGTTTACAAATACTCATTGTTTTTTGTAAATTAGAGTAAGAGTTCCAGCAACAATTCCAACTCCATGAAGAGGTTTAAAAAATTATTCATTTTTCTATTTACATATGGAACAAAATAAAGTGTTTTTTTAACTTCTCAATGTACACTCTAGTTGACTTTCGTGACCCTTCACCTGTTCCTCTTTCCCCCTCCCTTGCCCCCCTCGCTTCCCCACATCACATCTGTTCACTTGTCTTAACAAGTTCAAGGAATGGTTGTGATTGTTGTGTCTTCTTCCCCGCCTCCCTTGTGTTTTTTAAGCTATAAAGTGAAAATCAGAGATTACAAATACTTTTCTGATTGTAAATGTAGTAAAATAATAAATCAGAAAATAAAATGTTCTCCTCTGGGATTCTTTATGCAAAGGTTTGTGGTACATTTATTTTTAGGGATGATTTGGAGGTGTCCTTATTAAAAACAAGTCATGGTCTGAAATAACTCTTTAAATCTCTTTTCAATTTAACAATAGGCATTTTCCCATGTTCTAAATGATTATATAAAATTGTGCTATTTACCATACAGTGTTTTCAATACCCAGGACTGACAACCTACACTATTCAGCACCTAAACGTTTACTGATTCCATGAGGGCGTTATTCACTTACTCACTTCTTTGAACCCCTCAGTCTTCCCTGTATCAGAAAGTCCGTCCCACCCCAGCTGGTGGCTCCGGCCCAGGCTGGAGCTCATCCTCGCTGCCTCTCTTTCCCTGAAGCCCCACGCCAGCAAGTCTCACTTACTCTGCCTTCACACGTGTCCCAAATCTGTCCCCTTCTCTACCTTCCACTGCTGCCACCGTGACTTCCTCTCCTCCTGCTGGTTGCTTCTTACCTTTCAGTAGCAGCTCACATGTCACCTCCTAAGAGAAGCCTTCTGTGGACACTCGGTCACTCTCTGTCACATCACTCTATTAAATTTATTTCAAGTGCTTATCAGTATCTACAATGATGGTGACAGCTGCAGAATTTCTGTAAAGGACAGACAGACTCTCCATCTCCTTTCACCGTGTAAGGTAACCTGAGCAGGGGTTCTGGGGTGAGGACACCGACGTCTTTGGGGGCTGTTATTCTGTCCACCACGTGTGCTTCTGTTCACACTTACATAAAACTGAGAAACTCTAGTACCCACTTAAGACACTTCTGTCGTGGCTCAGGGAGGGCTGATGGCAGTTCTGCTATGAGGATGCCCCTCACTGCCCCTCGGTCTGCACCGGGCGCCTGTTTTACCCGGTTGTAACTGGTGTATTGCCTCCCTCTCTTTAGAACGTAAACACCATGTGAATCTTTTCTGTTTGATTCAATGCCACATCCCTAAACTAGTACAACGGACAAGTACACTCATCCCCCTTACCTGTGGTTTCAGGTTCTGTGGTTTCACTTAGCCACAGTCAACTGCCCTTCAAAGATATTATGTAGACAACTCCAGAAACAAACAATCCATAAGTGTTAAATTGTGCAGCGTTCTGTATGCACGATGACACCTCGCACCATCTGCTCTGTCCTGCCCGGGGTGTGAGTCCTCCCTGTGTCCAGTGGGTCTATGCTGTGGACGTCACCCACCTGTTAGTCATGTAGCAGCCCTCTCGGTGATCACATGGGCTGCCACGTACCATAGTCCTTGTGTTCAAGGAACCCTAACTTGACTTAATAATGTAGCCCAAGACGGGGTGTGAGTCCTCCCTGTGTCCAGTGGGTCTATGCTGTGGACGTCACCCACCTGTTAGTGATGTAGCAGCCCTCTCGGTGATCACATGGGCTGCCACGTACCATAGTCCTTGTGTTCAAGGAACCCTAACTTGACTTAATAATGTAGCCCAAGAGTAGTGATGCTGGCAATTCGGATATGCTGAAGAGAAGCTGTAGAATGCTTCCTTTAAGTGAAAAGGTGAAAGTTCTTGACTTACTGAGGTAAGAAAAGTATATGCTGAAGTTGCTTTGGCCTATGGTAAGAACAGATCTTCTGTCCATGAAATTGTGAAAAAGGAAAAAGAAATTCACGCTATTTTTGCTGTCATGTCTCAAACTGCAAAAGTTATGGCCACAGTGCTGACATATATAGTATAGGGCTGGGTGCGATCTGCAGTTTCAGGCATTCACGGGGGGCTTGGAACGATTCCCTCGTGGATAAGAGAGGGCTACTCTAATAGGCACAAATTAAATGCCTTGAATGAATGAATGAATGAATGAACTGTTGAATCTGACAAATACTGAGTTACCTTCTAGAAAATGGGGCTGGATAGATGCAGTGAATCCTATGAGGTATAGATACTGAATGAAATACTCTATGATTTATGAATATGCTCAACCCATTAAGAAAACATTTAGTACTTGTGGCCACTCTTCTAAAATAATGATTGTGAATGAGGAGCTGCTCCCAAATGGGATGCAGACTGGTGGATAAAAATAAAACATGCTGTCCATGTTAAAGTATCTTCAGAGCTGACATGTTGGGTAGGGGACCGATAAGATAAAAATATGAGGTCTCTGGTATTTTTAAATATTTAAAAAATCTTAACAAGGATTAAACATACAAGATTGAAAAAACAGTCTCAGAAGGGGTGAGGTGACCTGTGACCTGTGACCTGCTAGGCTGTGATATGCTTCAGCACCACGTGTCCTGGCAAACAGCAGGTGCCTCCTGAGCGTCTCCAGCCCCAGCCCCACTTCTCCCTCCAGCAAGACTCCTTGGATGAGCTGAGCACACTCACTGTCTCCAAGTCTGTGTCTTCCACTCTCTCTACCACTGACTTCCGGACATGCCCCTGCATAGAACTCGCTCCTGCAAAGTCACCGATGGCCTCCTCGCTGCTGAACAGAACGTGCGTTCACGTGACCTAGAGTCATTACATCCTGCTTGAAGCACTTTTCCTACCTGGCATTTTTCTCGTTGCGATGGCTGCCCCGTCCCATTCTCATCTCCCTGTCCCAGGGCTCAGTCCTCAAACTTCTTCTATTTTTTTATGTGCATTTTCTTCTTCTGGATGCATCTTTAAGCTGAGGGCTCCCCAGTGTATACTTGCAGCTCAGACTCACCTTGAACTCAAGACTCCAATATCCAACGGGGACCTCAAACTTTACAAAACTGTTTTCCCCAACCCACTTTTTGTAAAAATTTTTTCCATCTCACTAAATGGCAACTTTACCCTTTAAGCTGCTCAAGCCAAAAATCTTAGAGTCGTTCTCAGTTCCTTTCTTTCTCTCTACACATCCGATCCATCGACAGGTCTTGTCAGTACGACCTTGATTCCAGAATCTGACTGTTCCTACCATGGTTGTTCCTCTGGGTTGTGGCAGCAGCCACCTGACTGCTCTCTGCCTCCAGCCTAGATCTCCTACAGTCAATTCCCAACACAGAGGCCGGAGTGGTCCTTTTAACACCTGAATTGGATCTTGTCTCACCTCTGCATAAAAGCCTCCTATGGCTTCCTGTTTCACTCCGTACAAGCCCAAATCCTTACCCCGATGGACGCGGCCCCTCCTGACTTCTCTACTGCTCCAGCCACGCTGGCCTCACCCCCCGTGCACCCCAAGCGCGATCCCACCTCAGGCTCCTGACTTACGGCTCCCTCCACCTGGAAGGTCCCCCAGGTAACCGCATGGCTCCTCTCACCTCTCTCCACTCTCTGCTCAAAGGTCACTGTCAGCGGGGCCGTCCCAGATCGTCTTAAACGACGACCCCACCAGCTCCACCACAGGGCTCTCTAGGCTCCGTCCTGCTTCTTCTCCAAAGCACGTAGCTCCACATGACATACTTTATATTTTACCTATTTATTTTACTGTAAAAGCTCATCTCATGCCCTGACAGGTGAGATTTTCAACTGCTTTATTAGTTCATTGTACAGCACCTAGAACGGTACCTGGCATAGTATGTGCTCAATAGATATCTGAGGAATAAACTTAACACAAATGTTGAATGGAAAAACATCCAATTTTACTTGAACCTAAATGTACGACGAGTAGTAAAATAAGTTGAGAGCTCCTCCAGACTTTCCTCAAATTCTAATACTCAGTAATCTGAAACCTACTCACAACGGAGTATGGCAAGTGTGAGTAGCTGTCTACTGGGAAGGAGACC
>NW_007734508.1:30200-38940 GCF_000696425.1 Galeopterus variegatus
GAGATTTTCAACTGCTTTATTAGTTCATTGTACAGCACCTAGAACGGTACCTGGCATAGTAGGTGCTCAATAGATATTTGAGGAATAAACTTAACACAAGTGTTGAATGGAAAAACATCCAATTTTACTTGAACTTAAATGTACAACGAGTAGTAAAATAAGTTGAGAGCTCCTTCAGACTTTCCTCAACTTCTAATACTCAGTAATCTGAAACCTACTCACAACGGAGTATGGCAAGTGTGAGTAGCTGTCTACTGGGAAGGAGACCCAGCCAGCGCTGCCATCATCTGGGGAGGTCCTCCCAGGGGAGAGGAAACTGGGGAACGTGCTTTCATTTATGAGTCGCCCCACATCTGTGCACTTGCCTCACTGACAGCTTGAGTGAGAGGCTGCACCCCAGGTCCTCAGCAGAACACACGGACGACGCGCTGACTTTCGGAGGCTTGTGATCTGCTTTCTAGTAAATCCCCTATGTGAGTTGTACGAGTATTTACCAAAACCACTGCTATTTGTTCCCAAACCTGTCTTTTTTTTTTAACCAGTTCTATTTCTTATTATATCTTGTTTTATGGCTGCCCACTTTACCTAATTTTTATGGTTAATCTGCCACCTACCAGTTTTAACTGCATTGCATAAAAAAAGGCCTTTACTCTAGATAAGGAAAACAGAAATGACTAGGCAGAACACTTAAATATTTCTCTAAAAAGTTGATTTTGTTATTTAATATAATGTTAGTCTATATTTCTCACAACTCACAAGTGGCTTTAATTTTTATTAAACGCTATATTAAATTTTTGCTAAGAGACACTTTATAGGCTATCTGGTTCAGCTAGTTTCCTTCAGATGTTTATTATTATTAGCACTGGGAAGGATACAAATTCTTCAGCATGTTGAGGTCAGACAACTGCAAAGTGGTATTCATGTTGGCAAAAAACCAATGATGAAATAAGTATATTAGAACTTTAAGTCCATTACATGATAAGAAATTTTGAGTTTTAATATATCTTGAGCAAAATTTATTTTTATAGACTCCTTCATTTTCTAAAATAATTTATGTTGTCATTAAAAAAATTATACCTTTCCCCCTGTTAACCATCCTTCAAAGTATGCTGATGCTATACTTCATTTTGATTGGATTTAAATGCATATCTCAAATATAGTTATCAATCTTTTATGAATAGGGCTCCAGACATGAAACATTATACATACGTTTTTGCATAAATATCAGTTTTTATATGATTTTGAATTCATAATCCCCTATGTGTTATTTAAAACAAAACGACCTTAAGGATAGGTACTCTGCCTTCTATATTCTTTGCTTCCTGTAACAGCATGTAACACAGTGAATCGAACACAGTGTCTACCAAGTAAATGTTGCTAAATGACAGTTTATTTCAACTAACATGTACTGACATGCCTAGCTTGAATAGGCCATTGCCAGTAGTCTGAGACACAATGATAAGTATATGAATGATGTTCAAAAGGAGTTAATATAATACGATTTTTAAAAAGGTGGGTTTGACAGCTAGAGATAGAACTGCCAAACAATCCAGCAATCCCACTACTGGGCATACACCGAAAGGAATGTAAGTTATGATGTCAAAGGGATACCTGCACTCCCATGTTCATCTCAGCTCTATTTACAACAGCCAAGATATGGAACCAACCTAAATGTCCATTGATGGGTGACTGGATAAGGAAAATGTGGTATATACACACCATGGAATACTACTGGGCCATAAAAAAGAATGAAATCCTGCCATTTGCGGCAATATGGATGAGCTCTGAGAAAATTATGTTCAGTGAAATAAACCAGGCACAGAAAGAAAAATACCACGTGTCCTCACTTACAACTGGGAGCTAAAAATAAATAAATAAATAAATAAATAAATGAAGGAAGGAAGGAAAGAAGGAAGGAAGGAAGGACAATCGGAAGGAAGTAAGGAAAGAAGGAAGGAAGGAAGGATAATCATGATAACACGTGGAACCTTCAGAAGAAGTGAACAGAACTGTGGTTACAACAGGTGGAAAAGGGGAGTGGGAGGGGGTTAGGGAGAAATTGGTTAATGGACACAAAGAATGGTCACGTTTTTGAAATGATGAATATACTAACTATCCAGATTTGATCACCACATATTGCACATAAATACCAATAGTCAACTTTGTACCCCACAAATGTGTATCATCAATCATGTTCCAATAAAAAATAAACAAATAAAAAGGTGGGCTTGAAAAAGAATTAAATAGACCCTTTAGAAATGAGAAATTCAATTATATTTAAGAACTCAAAGAATAAATTATATAAAGTTATAAAATATAAAAAGATGGTTTTCCTTGTATCTGACATATTACACATATATCAACAGAGAATCAGTATATTAAAAGGCAGATCTTAGAAAACACCACAGAGTGATAAAGTGTGGAAAATGTGAAGATGAGTTTAAAGGACTGATGAGTGCGAAGGTCTAAATACGTCTTACAGAAGAGCCAGTGGGAGTATCTAGAGAAAACATAGGAAAGACAACGATTAAAGGGTAATTGCCTAGAATTTTCTATAATTGAAGACAATTTAGGTTGAAAACAGATAATGACTCCTGAGCAGAATAAATTAATTCAAATTTATTAAATAAAATCACTCTGAATCTGGAGAGCACCAAAAGTAAAGAAACTTTAAAAATTCAATAAAATAAAACAGATGTCAGCTAACAGAAAGCTTTATAGATATTTTTTGAATGAGTGAATGAAACGTTGAAGGCAAAGTGGTGGAAATGTGCACCAGAGAAACATTAANATACCACGTGTCCTCACTTACAACTGGGAGCTAAAAATAAATAAATAAATAAATAAATAAATGAAGGAAGGAAGGAAAGAAGGAAGGAAGGAAGGACAATCAGGATAACACGTGGAACCTTCAGAAGAAGCGAACAGAACTGTGGTTACAACAGGTGGAAAGGGGGAGTGGGAGGGGGTTAGGGAGAAATTGGTTAATGGACACAAAGAATGGTCATGTTTTTGAAATGATGAATATATTAACTATCCAGATTTGATCACCACATATTGCACATAAATACCAGTAGTCAACTTTGTACCCCACAAATGTGTATCATCAATCATGTTTCAATAAAAAATAAACAAATAAAAAGGTGGGTTTGAAAAAGAATTAAATAGACCCTTTAGAAATGAGAAATTCAATTATATTTAAGAACTCAAAGAATAAATTATATAAAGTTATAAAATATAAAAAGATGGTTTTCCTTGTATCTGACATATTACACATATATCAACAGAGAATCAGTATATTAAAAGGCAGATCTTAGAAAACACCACAGAGTGATAAAGTGTGGAAAATGTGAAGATGAGTTTAAAGGACTGATGAGTGCGAAGGTCTAAATATGTCTTACAGAAGAGCCAGTGGGAGTATCTAGAGAAAACATAGGAAAGACAACGATTAAAGAGTAATTGCCTAGAATTTTCTATAATTGAAGACAATTTAGGTTGAAAACAGATAATGACTCCTGAGCAGAATAAATTAATTCAAATTTATTAAATAAAATCACTCTGAATCTGGAGAGCACCAAAAGTAAAAAAACTTTAAAAATTCAATAGAATAAAACAGATGTCAGCTAACAGAAAGCTTTATAGATATTTTCTGAATGAGTGAATGAAACGTTGAAGGCAAAGTGGTGGAAATGTGCACCAGAGAAACATTAAAACCAAAAGCGGTGAACTAACGTCAACATCGGACAGAGCAGATTTCAAGGTAAAGTAGACTTTAAAGCAAAACAGCAGCATTTGGGATAAAGGCAGGTGCAGTCCCCCTCAAGGTGACAAGTGCGAGTCCTGCCCCTCAGCTCTGCGAGGGTGGAGCAGCTCTGCCACGTGCACAGGCCACCCCGCGAGCACGCACAGGCTGTGGGCTGAGACTCAGCACCCGGCAGAGATCCAACCCGTCCCTCTCCCAGCCAGCACTGCACGTGGGGTTAGGGCACCTGCTGGGGACAATCCTGGGCCCCAGGGCTTGCTCTGCGGTTCCAAGAGGAAGTGAAGGAGGGAGGAAGGAGCACAAATTCCCAGAACCTCCAGGCCCAGAGGAGCCTGTTTCCTTGACCCATTTTGAGGAGATAGTCTCCATCATTAGTGATCAGGGCCCACTCTTCACCCCCATGTACAGGTGTTGCTTGTTTCCAGCCTGACACACTCACCACAACACACCACCACTCGCCCTTTTCCCCAAAGAAGATAAAAACTTCAGCCACTCCTTCTTTGGCAGTGGGACAGGAGCAAAAGCCAGGAGCCACCTGGCATGTATGTTGTACCCATAGTCCCACAATTGCAGGACGTCTTGGGGTGAGGTATTACTATAACACTGCAGCTATAAAATAAATAAGTTCTCTAGGAGGTTGTAAAACAGCCAGATTGTATGCGTCTAAGAACATATCTGGATATGCCTATTCCATATCTATTCATCTGTACATATGTAACGAAAACTGACAGTACTTCAAGAAAAAACTGAGACAGCCATTTTCCTAGTGGAAGTTTTAACATATTGGTAGATCAAGCCCACTAAAATGAATAAGGTTAGAGAAAACGTGGACAACACAATTACAAGTGTTTAAATGGGCACAGAACACTATCCCCAACAGGGAAACGCTTACACTTTTCAAGCACACACACAACATTGACAAAAGGGACAACATACTAGGTCATAGGAAGTGTGAAGAAATGCCAAAGCACGCATCTCAGGCAAATCCTTTTCTCTAGTCATAATACAGTAAAATTGGAAGCTCAGAACGACGGATGAAACAAAACCTGAAAGTCTTTGGAGTGGCGCTGCAGAGGCTGGGGTTGAGGCTTGGTGGTCATGCTCACTCTGACACAGATCTGATTTGCACTGTGCTTTCCTGTCACACGCTCAGTAGTTAATTCCAGCCCGGGTATCCCCCAGGTACGAGGTGGAGGATGTCCACTGCGTGCAGCTTTGCCAGCGCCCTCATTTCTTCCTGGGGGATTCAGCTGAGGGTAAGGGATGGAATTCTGCCTGCCTCGGGTAAGGTCCTGCAGGCCACAGGGCTTGCGGACCGGGGCTTAGCAAACCTCTTATAGCATCCAGACGCCAATCTGAAAACTCCTGGAAAATCGTTTTCCACAGTTTCAAAAATTGTCTTTCATAAGCCACGTCACCTAGCTCTAATATACAGAAGGGTAATTTCTTACTATATAACTAGTTCCTTCATGATGCATCATACCCCAAAATGACAGTGCAACCACATGAGAAATCAACCAGGTGACTACATCACCATGACCAGTATGGGTATGTGTATACAGTTGGCAATCAATAAATATTTGTTGGACAAATGAATGTGTAGGGGGTGGGATTTATTCTACTGGATGTGGTGGTACAGCGACAGTAATGAAAAAAACAAGCTAGTTGACAGAAAGATAGACAAATAGACAAAGAAAGGGTAGAGAAACAAGAAACAAGCCCACACACAGGGGTGGTGAATAAGCACATAAGCAGTGGGAAATGAGAGCCACCCAGTACATACACAGGTTACTCTTCCAGGATGCACAGCTGGCAGAGAAGGAGCGAGTTATTGTGCTGACGGAATTAAAGCTGGCGAGGTCATGCTAGCACTGACAATGAATGCACACATTTTATCTCCACTTTCTTTTAAACTTCCAAGAAACAGCTCACTCCCATGTTATTTAGTAGCAGCGATTCTCAATGTATTTTCTGCCTCACTGCAGCATAACTCACATCACTCTGAATGGTCTCCAACATTTAGGAAAATGAAAGTAATAAGCAGGTGCTTACCCATGTAGATGTGTGACAAAGTAACATCATGACAAAAAATTTAATAGCAGATCAATTGGGAAAAATACTTACCTTAAAGATAGGACAATGTAGTGCCCTTAAAATATAAATGATTTCAATTAAGGAAAAATACAAAAAATCCAATAAAACTCAAGCAACAAATATGCACATATATCAAAGAAATAAATATAAATGACTAATGAACATAGTGGCAACATTCAGCTTCACTATGAATCAAAGAAATGCAAATAAACACAACTGCTATTACTGTTTTTAAAGATTAAAGGAAATTTAAAAACTGAAAATAGTCAATATTGGCAAAGCATTTGAAAAAACGGACATGCTATTCTGTTGTTGAAAGTGAAAATTGACATGACCCCTATAAAAAGGTATTTGTCAAGAACCTCAAACATATGAATTCTAGGAACTTATCCCAAAGAAACAACTGAGAATAAAAACTAGAATTTGTGTTTAAAGATATTTATTTTAGCATTATCTACAATGGTGAAAACTGGAAACTACATGATGAAGGGTTAAATATTAGAGTACTTAATTCACTGGATTATTATAGCATTACGAAATTAATGTTTTATATATATGAAATATGTTCGAAACGCATATAATGACCTAGGGAATTAGTGGTATAATGTTAAATGAAAAGATAGAATCAAAATATGTATCAATAGAAAAACATACTATAAACTAAAAAGTAGTTAATCATTTTCCACCTACAATTTGTCTCTTTCATTTAAAATAGCATTTTCTCAATATTTTTCTGTATTTTTTCAGATTTACAGAATTGATATTTATATATTCCTTTTTAAATAGCAAAGTTAATAAATTTATCATACTCATCTCAGCTTTATGCCTACATTTAGGATGACCAAGTAATTTCAAGAATAATTCTGTTTTATCTTTTAGTCAAATTGCTCATCAAGGCATACCTAAATATAGCAAAGTAATGGACTGTAATTATCAGTTTAATTCAAAGTTACAATCAGCATAATTCTCAAAATCACACCTACCTTATTATAAATACATATACATGTGTGTGCTCACACATGTGCCTGCACACACACACACACACACACACACACACACACACACACAGTTTTTAAGGTCATCAAGTCATTCTCTGTTCTTTACCACAGGACTGACTTTTAAAATAAAATGGCAAACTCTGCCCTTTTAAACAATTCTTTACAAAATACACCAAACCAACAGGATAAGCCCTTAAATATATAACAGAGCTGAACAGGGAAGAAACCTTTATTTAAATGAGCAAATGACTAAAAGAAAGAAAAAAGCACATATCCACTTGGCATGCACACGTTAGCTTATAAAACTGTGGTCTTGTGTCATATTTTACCTCAACCAGAGGCCCATTCTTAAACATAGCGTTATATTTACAGGAAATTCAAATATTATACTTCTCTCCATGTTTTGTCCTGGTTTTTATCAAGTACCCTCAGAAATCTGGATGAAGTTTTACCGTGTCATTACATAGTGCTTGACTAAGGAATAATATCAACAGCCAGAAATGGAATCGTCAGAAGCAAGACACAGACCGGCCAGCAACAAGAGTGGTGCCTGTCCATTGAAGTGCACACGACAACGACCTCACAAAGATTGTGGCATTAGCTTACCTGGCCTCTTAAGCAGAACCAGGTGTTATTTGGTACCAGACTTTCTCCAGTTCTTGGCACGGTTTGTACCTACCATCAACCTCTGTTCTAGCGCGCGTGCATCAACAAGAGAAAAGTTAGTGGCTGCAGTGAAAGCTGAGTTAATACTGGCAAAGTGCTATATTGGGGAACTGCGTTAGGCCCAGATGCAATCCTGTGTCCACCTCTGTATGATATTAGAGTTGACACCTACTGTCTCCTCTATACTATAGTGGCTGCCTGTCTCCTTCTGTGTACTATAGTTGGCACCTACTGTCTCCTTCTGTATCATATCACAGTGGCCGCCTACAGTCAACTTCTATATCATGTTCTAGGAGGTGTCTACTGTTTTGTTGTCTGTCCCAGATTCACCCCTTCTAGCTCCATGTGCTTGTGTCCANTATATCTTCAGTTTAGACATAGTGAATAGCACTGGGAAGTCATAGGATCCAAGCAAGCCACTTAGTGTCAGTTGTCTTGGAATTGATATAGATACTCTGAGAGAAAAGCCTGCCTCTGGTATCAGAAGACAGTGGACCACCTAATACCGCACTGCCAACAGCCGTCATTCCCACCACTTGGAGAGATTCTGCCAGAGAAGAAACCTGGGAGAATGAAGGAGGGAGAGAGGGTCTGCGAGCAAGGCTGAAGTACTACCAACACCATCTGAGGTCCCAAATCCAGCACTGCCTGCTGTGTTTTATATTAATAAGTTCCATCTCTGCTTGCATTTCCTTGACTTGGGCTTCTATCATGCTAACCTGAAACATCCTGAAAAATACACACACCGGGAGAGCACAGGCAGTAAAGCTTACAGTAGTGAGCCATGGAGTAAGAAAATTTTACCAACATGGTGAATAACGCCTTTCAACTATTTTTGACTTGTTATCTTTCCGAGTCAAATTGACTTTTCTAGAGCAAGAGGAAGTCTTTAGCAGAAGGATATTTTTTCCTGAAAAAGCTCTTACATCATATTTACCTTTGGTTAATGTCAGAGAGATTACATGACCTCTTTGCTTCCAAATTCAGTATTCACTTTTCTAAGCTTATTTTGCTCATGTTCCTAGTTTTGTTTATTCTGCTGTTCATTTTAGTTGAAAGAGCTGGCTATTCCCTCCATGAAAACACTTTCCTTGTTTTCTTATGTTCTCCTAATTTTACTCTCTACTTTCCTGGACTTTGCTTCTCAGCCTCTTTCATAACCTTCTCTCTCTCTGGCCTGTAAATGTTGGATGATGCCTGAACTTGTTCTGAGACCATC
>NW_007734508.1:40228-42433 GCF_000696425.1 Galeopterus variegatus
TTTAACTACTTTATATAAGCTGATGATTCCAAAATTTACTTATCTACTTAAAATATCTCTGAAGTCTAGACTCATAATTGCCTGATGATTGCCTGTCTGACTTCCCCACTTGGTATTTCAAACTGAACTTGCTTTAAAAAAGTAACTTCATTTTCAATCACTTTACCCCTCTTCCCAAATCTCCTCTTCCCCTGTCTCTCTTGCCATCTCAGTGAATGGCACCAGCTATTTCCAGCTGACTGTCTCAGAAACGAGTGCCACCCGTGATGTGATTCCTGCCACCACCACATCCATGCCATCAGAAGCCCTGTCATGCCACATCCTCAGTACAGCTTTGACCCATCCTCCCCGCTGCTCTGCTCCAAGTCTGCTCCTCCTTCGTGCCCTGCGGGGAGCTTTTCACGGGTGGTCTCCCACTCTGCCCCTCTTCATCCAGTTCTCCACATGACAGCCAGTAGCAGGAGCACGTGCTGTCCTGTTTAACTCGCTTGGTGGCCCCCACTGCACTTCAGAGGGATCCCCTCCATATGATCTAGCCTCTTCAGATCCGTCCTACCCTGCTCTGCCCTTCTCAACAGTGGCTCCCTCTCAATCCCGAACAGAATAAGCTTTTCCCTGTGTCAGTCTTTGTACAGCTTGTTTCCTCTGCCTGGAAAATTGGTCCATACCATGTGGCTGTCACCTCTGCCCCCAGCCTTCCATGAGCATCCTTTCCATGTCTCTCTTGCCCTGTATAATCTACAACTGTGTCCTGTTTATTTCCTCCATAACTCTTTTCAGGACTCACTGAAGTGGACTCCAAAATGTAAACGTTTTATCCCCCCTTTTGTTTTAATTTTGCAGCTGGAATGTGCTTGTTTGCCAAGGACCCCTGAGAGTTGGTTAAACAAGTAGTCTGCCTCTTGGGGTTTCTGCGGCTCTGTTGTCTGCTTGATTGAGCCTCCTAAATTCGCAGAAACTGCTTGCCAAAGATATGTTTAGAGATTGAAACTAACAGTACCTACTTAACCACTCATTTCCTGTCTCTGTAACCCAGCTTAGTGAAGCCCCTAACCTGTTTTATGAAGCCCCCCTGCCTGTGTGACTCTGCCTAGATACAGAAAGGGCCAATAAACGGCTTGCATGCCTGCTCAAGAAAGGTATATAAGTACAGCTGTCCCCGCACCCAAGGTTCCAGGATCTCAGGACATGAGTCCACCTGGGTCCCGCTAGTGTTTCAGTCCCACTAGCGTAATAAACTTCCTGACTCTCCATCTCTCCAAGTGATTGGAACTATTTCCTCACCGAGTTCTTTCCATAACATTTTAATGATAAATTTATTTGTTTACTTTTTGTTGACTCTTATCTCCATGAGAACAGTAAAGGTGTCTGNAGTTCTGTCAACTGGTCAACCCAAATGGCCTATTAGGCTTCTCCTTACAGCTGGGGGCTCCGGGTCACCTCACTTCTAGGATGCATCCTGACATTGGATGGAATACATTTGAAAGGCTCTACCGCAGGGCTGTGTCATTCTGACACCTTGTCTCGTGCCCGAGAAGTGGTCCATGGAACCAGGTCTCTTTCTGATATCTGCACCTGCTACCTCAACAACTAGAGTTCTCTTGGCCATTTCTCTTCTTCCTTTCCTTCCCCAAACTCTACTCCAGTCTGAGGTCCTCCTAAAGCTCTGGAGAAAATGGTGGAGAAGATTTACTCGGGGACTCATGGTTTCTTAACACTAAGACTCCCAAACGAAAGTGGCAGATAAAAGCATGATTTATTTGACCCTGGCTTATCTCTTTGCCTTTAAAAATATATACTTCTCTGATTTAAATATCATATGAAAAAGATGATTTATTTCTTGATTTAATATGTAGCCTTTTAGAAAACTATATTTTTAAGTTTTTGTTGTTTTGTGTTCTGTTATGCAGAAGTTATCTGCAAATTACTCACGAAGTATCTGCAAATATTTGGAATATTTGATTGCATATCATTTTCCTGAAAGCTATAGCAACAAAAAAAAATGTAGCATCCAATAACAATACTTTTCAATTATTCAGTTATTCAAGAATTTTTTTTAACACATGAGGGTTTCATAGGGCTGTTTATTGGCATCATAAAGATCTTCCTAATATCATGAGTGATCCAACAGTTTTCTTCTAAGCCCCGTGATGCTGTGAATGAGGCTCACAGCTGTGATTCCCAGAGTCCTAAGGTTCATCTGGC
>NW_007734508.1:42795-43448 GCF_000696425.1 Galeopterus variegatus
GAGCAATCAGTTTCTGGCATAAAGATTTCGAGGCAGTTATGTAAAGCATGGCCATCTGAGCTGATTGTCAAGGAGAAGCGGTCTCACAAGAAGGGGTGTGGAGCTTCAGGCCCCCAACATTTATTGGCATCATAAAGATCTTCCTAATATCATGAGTGATCCAACAGTTTTCTTCTAAGTCCCGTGATGCTGTGAATGAGGCTCACAGCTGTGATTCCCAGAGTCCTAAGGTTCATCTGGCTCCTCCTAGCTGCTGACTGTCTTTCTCACGACATGTGGATGGTGAACCTGGCTGGTGAATTACAATGACTTAATGTCATGAGAATTATAAGTTTCATAATGATTATCATCCCTCTGATTACTTCTTTCAAATAAAGCCATCTTATTATCACTGGACATATAACATTCACAGCCAATCCAGTTAACCCTATAGTTGCTGTGATACATTCCCCAATATATTTATGTATCCTACATATCCGGAGGCCTATATTTCCCTAAAATTTGTCATCGTAGCTCCAAATGGAAAATGCAATGCTCCTAGAATAATGTTACTACAGAGAAAGCATCATAGTCCTTATTATTATTGTATAGTAAGTATAGATTCAGGTCTCTGAATCAGATCATCTTAATATTTCATAGAACATGATGATGCT
>NW_007734508.1:43820-53674 GCF_000696425.1 Galeopterus variegatus
TCGTAGCTCCAAATGGAAAATGCAATGCTCCTAGAATAATGTTACTACAGAGAAAGCATCACAGTCCTTATTATTGTATAGTTAAGTATAGATTCAGGTCTCTGAATCAGATCATCTTAATATTTCATAGAACATGATGATGCTGCATCTTGTCAAAGTTCTGGAAACTATCACTACACATATTACTCACATCCAATTAGAAGAACTCAATAATGTCATTAACATAAACAATCAAGACTGAAATACCAATTTACTAAAGTTATATATTAGAAGAACTCAATAATGTCATTAACATAAACAATCAAGACTGAAATACCAATTTACTAAAATTATTATATAAATTATTTATGTTTATGTATGTTCCATGTATACTCACACTAAAATATGTAAACTAGAGATATTACGTTAAAATTCTTTTTACTGTTAATTCCTCCTGATATATATGAAAAACTTAAACATTTCTATTTTTGTTCTCTTAAAATATTTTGATAGCAGAATATGATTTAATCAAAGCAGTCACCAAAACAATAATGACTTCTAATTGTCTATGCTCAGAGTAAAGGGACAATTATCTAGTGGTCCTTTGACATGTCTCTTTGAATGTAACCACGATTTAAGGTTGAATTTGCACAGGGCTGGCTGGGGGTCTAGAGGACGGGGTAGGACAGTGCAGAGGGTCAGTTCTGCTGGCAGCTTTAACCTATTTCCCTACTTCTGAACCTAAGCAAATTATTTTTAAATGAAAGTTTTCTCTCCTTTATCCTATATCCTATCTGATGAAACATCTAAAAAATATTGCATCTCTCTTCCCATATCATTTGTCCCACCTCTGTGAGGGAAAGGTGGTTTTTTTCTCTGTGAGGCTGGTCCCAGCACCTAGAACCCTGCCAGTTCTTGTTGACTGGATACATAAATATAATGCAACCATGAAATCTCCATTAAACACAATATTTAATTGTTGTACTATGTGATTACACTTTGGTCAGACCAACAGAAGTAAAACAAGAAAAGAAAATGACTTTCTAAAAATTCAGGAAAAAGTCAAATAGTCATAAAAACAGAAATACTTTAGAAAGGCTGCCACAGCAGATGCTGTAGTGAGTGTGCCACAGTCTTCCTGTGTCACCAGGAGCTCTCTTGCCCACAGCCAGGCCTATCTCCTGCTCACACCTCATGCCTGCTCCCTACACGAACTGCCTTTGCCAAAGAGAGCTGACCCCCGAGGTGAGCTCCCCGGGCAGCCAATGACTGGCCAATGCCAGCTCAAGGGCTGGGCCCCTTCCTTAACCCAGGACATCGCATGTCCTTGCCGAGGCCCCTGCTGTCACCACTTCACAGTTCAACTTCTTCCTCTGCCACTCAAGCTTCCTCAGCTCCCCTACAGTTGCTCTAAGAGCACCCCCCAATAAACCTCCCACATGCAAATGTCCATCTCTTAGTGTTTCCTGGGGAAACCCACGCAGCAGAGGTGGTGGCCAGACGTAGTCTGGGAAGCAAATCTAAAATGGTAGTTTGGAACTGGGTCACCTGTCAGTCACTGACAACGAGGACCCTATTTCTGGCAGTGGGTGGAGCAGGGACAGCTCAGGACACACAGTGAGGCATCACTACTAAAGCCATCACCAGGGTGAAGTGTGAAGAGGCACCAGTGGAAGGCGGTGATCTTGGGGCATGGCGTGTGTTTGAGGGCCTCAGACAAGGTGACAGTTAGGAGGACAATGGAGTCGTGGCTCTGCTGGGCTCATCAAGGCGCTGGGGAAAGGTGATGCAAGGCTGGGATGATGCAGGGCAAACTGGCAGAGCCCCGGAGCCTCCCTGCTCTGCAGTGGGGGCAGCAGGAGCAGGAGCTGGCCGGGCACCGTGTAGGAGGGGGTGCCAGAGAAGACGGAGTTCTCACTCCAGGCCACTCTGCTGTCAGCAGCAGGGCCCTCACAGGGTAGCAGGGGACCCTGAGACTCGGGATGAAACATCTGGAACAAAGTACTCAAGAAGTGGGAACTCCAGATGTTCCCGGAACTGCACCCTCTCCTCCCTCCCACTTGAGGAGGTGACAACATGCTCACCACCTCCCCCTGGCTGCCCAGCCAGTGACTAAGGTTAAATCTCATGAAACCCAGGAAGAGAAGTGCGGTGCCCGATGAGGGAGTAGAGGGACCACTCCCAAAGGATGGACAGCACCCACTCAGCACTGTCAGAGGACAGGGCAGTGTAAGGAGGGGACGGGGTGCTGAGGGGCTGAACAAGGGAGACGGAATGCAAAGCTGGATAAAGGAGCACTGACAAGATGGACCATCTCCCGATGACACAGGATGTAACACCGTGGCAAGGATCTAGGAAGATGGTGCTGACCCACTGCTAGGCTGGCTCTCGAACACTTGGAGAAAGCGATGGCCTACACTCAGCTGGAGAGTTGCAGATGGATGGGCCGTGACTCGACCCACACATCGAGAGAAATGAGGGACACCCCATACACTCATCCCAACCCTCTGCTCAGTTTCCAGCCCTGGAAATCCCTGACTGAGGAGAGGCGATGTCCCCAGAAGGAAGCACCCTGGGACACCAGAGAAAGTCCAGACAGCAGTGACTCACGCAGCCCTTCTCCAAGGGAAACAAAGACCATTTAATTCGGTTACCAACAAGGAGGAAAGAGCAATTCCTGACATTTTGAGGACACTGGAATCTAGCTCTACTATTAATACCCGAGACCCAAAGTCATCAATTCCTCTCTGATACAGTGAGCACACATGGGGCTAGGTGACAAACCAAAGAACAGTGGGTCCACAGAACTACCAAGTAGTCATTGTCCTGGTGAGCAGACCCGTAAGTGAAAGGGATGCATTTGGTGGCTGGAGGAATGCACACCTGGGGAGCTTCTCGGCCTGTGGCATAAGAGCGTTTGCAGTGGGGAAGGCCCAGAGGAGAGCTCTGAGGCATCCTCTCCTGCCCACTGCAACCCAGGAGGAATGGCAGAGATGACTGCCCCTCTCAAAGGACACGGGCTGGGGTCCCCATCAACTCACCAGGGTGGCCCTAGAAAACCCAGACATATTCTCGAGGAGCACTCCATCGAGTAGACGTCCCCTGCAGCTGCTGTGCCAGGTGACGCATCCTCGCCCCTTCCTGTTGATGAAAATGGCCCCAGGGATGTGGCGCGGCCGTGCAGCTGGCAGACGCACTTTTCCCGTTCAGCTCACAGTTAGGACAGAAGTGGCTCACGTTCTCATGGCTGCACTACAGTGCTTGCTTGCCCCATGGCCATGTTTAACTCTCTTGCCCTCTGCCTTCATACACCCAGAAGGGACTTGCGGCATCTTAGACATTCCTGGAACACAGCATTTGTCTGCTAGATCCATACATCCTGTTAACTGAACCAGATGAGCAAATGTGGTAAGTATATTAGAGGCGTTAGTAAAACACGTGTCTAGAAGGTGAGACATAAGTCCTGCCAAGATCCTGGGATCCGTCAAGTTAGTGAGGTTTTCAGGGGTCCAGTGTTCTAGGGCACACAGGGAGTAAAAAGTAAAGAAAAAGGTGATTGTCTCTTTCACCTGCCACCATTATAAAGAAAAAATAATGCCTCTTAAACCACTTCAGATTCTAGAGGCAGCCTATTCCACTTGGAAAAATTACTCTGACACATTTACAGAGTGACACAGAAGGCTGACAGCTTTCAGTGGGGCCCAGACAGGGCTCTGCAGTAGGTCTGGGCTGTGGTGCAGGCAGCGCTAGTGCTGAGGCCGCACATCCTGGGACCCCTGCAGGGTTTGACATGTCTGTGATGGGAAAGGATGCCATTGGTATTCTGGCAAGCTGCGGAGGAAGAGTCACAACACAGACCTCTAGGGTTTGAAATAAGGCCAGGCCATCTGCAGCAGAGAACTACGGGCCATTGAAAGACTGTGGTGCACAGGAACCTCCCCACAGACAAAGGTGCAGGCAGCGCACCTGCTCCTCTTCTCGTGGAGACAGAAATCACCTGAGGCTACGATATATATGCTCTCATGAATGGTGGTGAATGGCCTGGCTGGTTTATCAGGGCTTGGGAGGGAAGAGTTTAGAAGAGGGAGGAGAGAGAAGTCTGGAGAAGAGGCTTGTGGATGGGCCCGTTGAGTGAGCACAAAGGGGGAAGATCTTTGTATCCACAGTAACACCCTGCAGAGTGTTCACTGTAGACAAAGCACCAAATAACCAAAGTGACTCAGCCGGCCGACACTGGCCAGCCATCGTTGCCCTCCTCCATGCTCCTACGACGGGCTCACATGCAGGGTAGCCTAGAATGGTGGCAGGGATGGCGGCCATGCATGGTCCAGCAGCAAGGGCTCCCTTCAGCAAGGCTGACCTAGGTCCTGCTCAACACACACCAATGCCAAACCTGAACACAGGCCATCCCTCAGTACAGCCAAGTGGCCAGTTGGCAGCCAGTCGACTACTCCATGTTGACTGGAACTGACACATAGGTTGGGTGTGGGTTTTTTTCTGCCTGCAGGACCTCAGCCAGCACGAGGACTTACAGAGCGTTTGATCCATTGATGTGGGATCCTAGATGATGTGGAAATAAACCAGGTGACGTGCTTTACAGCAATGGCAGTGTGGCACAAGGTACATGACCACGGGACCCACTGTTCTTATCGCCACCTGACAGGGTGGTGGGACAGTCCTTGAGAGTCATTGCTGAGGCCCCTGCTTTGCTCTGTGAGGACGGGGGGTGCTCCAGAAGGCAGTCTGTGCAACCCAGATCAACAGCCATTAATGTGCCACATCCCCAGTGGGTAGAAATGCATCTGTCTGCAAGCCTTCAGAGGTGAACGTCAGGGTCACCTCACCAGGCTGGCTCCCTCGACCACCAGAGGGGTTAGATGACAGTGGGGAGAGTCTTGGATGGGCAGTTGGGGGCAGGAAGGAGGAGACACGGTGCATATCGGCTGCAGTCCCGAGAGCTGCTGCGTAAGTGGACGCTGCGGCGCATCCTACTCACGTTCCTCCAGGGGCTTCCTCAGGAACAGACCAATCAGCACCCCAGAGGACCTGTTCCCAAATTAAGTACACAAAAGCAAGAGAGTCTGAGTGATGCAAAAGGAGGACTCTAGCGGTGTGCCACCGGGTCACTCTTCAGAACCAGGACACCCACTCCTCATTTGCCAGGAGAGATGCACTGAGTCACCCCAGTCAGGCTATGTGTCCCTTGGATAATCACACGTCAACATTTGATACATGCTGGGTGCAAGCACCCAGACCCCTCTCTACATTTGGGAGCACCTCTGAAGGTCTACCCAGCTCCACTGCAGCCACACTGCCATCCCACATCTCCTTGTGCCCAGGTGTGCTGCCTTCGCTCTCCTCCAGATGCTTCTACTGAAGGTGCACTGCAAATAAGCCAGCATGCAAATCTCAGAGTCTGTTTCCTGGGGAACCTGCCTACGCAAATGCTGTTGGCAAAACTGGGACTTACAAAAGTGACCAGATACACTGATGGATTCCTCAGTAGACCACCGTTCAAAGTCATCTATCCTCATCAGGTTCCCTAGAGGTAGAGCCTGAGATGCAATTCCTGTACACGTTATTTATTTATTTATTTATTTATATTTTCCTTTTTGTCTTTTTTCGTGACCGGCAACGGGATCGCAACCCTTGGTGTTGCGCCCGCACCACGCTCAGCCAGTGAGCGGGAACCGGTCTCCACATGGGATCCGAACCCTTGGCGGGAGCGCCGCCGTGCTCCCAAGCAGCGCACTCTCCAGTGTGCCACCGGGCCGGCCCTACACGTTATTTATTAAGGGAACACTCTCCAGTTAATGTACCAGCCCTGCGAAGGGGGACCCACACCTGCGAGGGGGACCCACGTGGACTGCACTACCATTTATCCTGTGTACGTGACCCTTACGTGTGACATTATTTACAAAGGAAGACAGAACTTAGAATGCTCTGAAAGAAAATTTACACATGAAAACTGTATTTAACGAAACAGAGAATAAAGTAGCCTATCATCTACTTTATTAAATCTTTTGATTTTTGTACTGAAGCTAAAATTTTCAGGCAAACAACTGTAACTCTCTCAAAAACAAAACAAAACAAAACAAAACAAAACAAAACAAAAAACGTTTCAGTTTGCCTAGTCCCTAAAAATAACATTTNGGGCCCGTTGAGTGAGCACAAAGGGGGAAGATCTTTGTATCCACAGTAACACCCTGCAGAGCGTTCACTGTAGACAAAGCACCAAATAACCAAAGTGACTCAGCCGGCTGACACTGGCCAGCCATCGTCGCCCTCCTCCATGCTCCCATGACAGGCTCACATGCAGGGTAGCCTAGAATGGTGGCAGGGATGGGGGCCATGCATGGTCCAGCAGCAAGGGCTCCCCTCAGCAAGGCTGACCTAGGTCCTGCTCAACACACACCAATGCCAAACCTGAACACAGGCCATCCCTCAGTACAGCCAAGTGGCCAGTTGGCAGCCAGTCGACTACTCCATGTTGACTGGAACTGACACATAGGTTGGGTGTGGGTTTTTTTCTGCCTGCAGGACCTCAGCCAGCACGAGGACTTACAGAGCGTTTGATCCATTGATGTGGGATCCTAGATGATGTGGAAATAAACCAAGTGACGTGCTTTACAGCAATGGCAGTGTGGCACAAGGTACATGACCATGGGACCCACTGCTCTTATCGCCACCTGACAGGGTGGTGGGACAGTCCTTGAGAGTCATTGCTGAGGCCCCTGCTTTGCTCTGTGAGGACGGGGGGTGCTCCAGAAGGCAGTCTGTGCAACCCAGATCAACAGCCATTAATGTGCCACATCCCCAGTGGGTAGAAATGCATCTGTCTGCAAGCCTTCAGAGGTGAACGTCAGGGTCACCTCACCAGGCTGGCTCCCTCGACCACCAGAGGGGTTAGATGACAGTGGGGAGAGTCTTGGATGGGCAGTTGGGGGCAGGAAGGAGGAGACACGGTGCATATCGGCTACAGTCCCGAGAGCAGCTGCGTAAGTGGACGCTGCGGCGCATCCCACTCACGTTCCTCCAGGGGCTTCCTCAGGAACAGACCAATCAGCACCCCAGAGGACCTGTTCCCAAATTAAGTACACAAAAGCAAGAGAGTCTGAGTGATGCAAAAGGAGGACTCTAGCGGTGTGCCACCGGGTCACTCTTCAGAACCAGGACACCCACTCCTCATTTGCCAGGAGAGATGCACTGAGTCACCCCACTCAGGCTATGTGTCCCTTGGATAATCACACATCAACGTTTGATACATGCTGGGTGCAAGCGCCCAGACCCCTCTCTACATTTGGGAGCACCTCTGAAGGTCTACCCAGCTCCACTGCAGCCACACTGCCATCCCACATCTCCTTGTGCCCAGGTGTGCTGCCTTCGCTCTCCTCCAGATGCTTCTACTGAAGGTGCACTGCAAATAAGCCAGCATGCAAATCTCAGAGTCTGTTTCCTGGGGAACCTGCCTACGCAAATGCTGTTGGCAAAACTGGGACTTACAAAAGTGACCAGATACACTGATGGATTCCTCAGTAGGCCACCGTTCAACGTCATCTATCCTCATCAGGTTCCCCAGAGGTAGAGCCTGAGATGCAATTCCTGTACACGTTATTTATTTATTTATTTATTTATTCCTTTTTGTCTTTTTTCGTGACCGACAATGGGATCGCAACCCTCGGTGTTGCGCTCACACCGCGCTCAGCCAGTGAGCGGGAACTGGTCTCCATGTGGGATCCGAACCCTCGGCAGGAACGCCACCGCGCTCCCAAGCAGCGCACTTTCCAGTGCGCCACCGGGCTGGCCCTACACGTTATTTATTAAGGGAACACTCTCCAGTTAATGTACCGGCCCTGCGAGGGGGACCCACGTGGACTGCACTACCATTTATCCTGTGTACGTGACCCTTACGTGTGACATTATTTACAAAGGAAGACAGAACTTAGAATGCTCTGAAAGAAAATTTACACATGAAAACTGTATTTAACGAAACAGAGAATAAAGTAGCCTATCATCTACTTTATTAAATCTTTTGATTTTTGTACTGAAGCTAAAATTTTCAGGCAAACAACTGTAACCCTCTCAAAAACAAAACAAAACAAAACAAAAAACGTTTCAGTTTGCCTAGTCCCTAAAAATAACATTTAATTAAATTCTAACTCTGTAAATATCCATGCAAAATTAAGGACAAAATTAAGAAAGTTATTTCAATTTTTCAACTAAGCTGAGCTTCCTTTTAGTTGCAAGACTAAATCAGATTTAAGGCAAATGGAATTCTTGAGGTCAATACAACTATGGTTCCTATCAAGCGTGGATGTGCAGTGTCCACTGCCTTGACAGTCACAGACCAGACTCAGAGCTCCAGGCCCACCCCTCACTTCCAACCTCAGCAACATCCTTTCTTTGGTTGGAATGGGGTGATTTAAAGTGACTTTCAAACACTGCCAAATACACACATTCAAATGCGTTCCAGTATGGGGACAGGACACTTCGGAGTTTCGTCAATATTAACATTTTAGAATATTTCATATAAAGTTTTTATTTACATGAAATGGAAGGAAAATTCTCAAGAGAAACCTAAAAGTCCTTTTTTTCCTTCCTTCGTAAATCCCACTGTTAGAGAACGGCAGGGAGGGTTTCTATCTGCATTTTGGGATGCACATGCCCTCCACAGAGCCGTGATTGCATGTGGACAATGGTCTCTGCAGGAGCAGAAACAGATTCGGCCTGCAGCCTCCTGTCTGTGCAGGGCTCATGGCACCTTCTTAGGGCATCGGGAGAAGCAGGCTGGAGATCCTGGCCACTCACAACCCCTCTCCTGAGGTTCCTCCCTGACTCCCCGTCAGCGGAGGGCAGGATAAGAGGCTATATGCTTTCCTGTGATTGACGATGATGACGACGATGATAAAAGCTATTACTTACTAAGAAATCAGAAACTTTTAAGCACCTTACATGGATTGAACTTGCTATTCATTATAACCACAGGAGGTGAATGCTGTGATTAACCTCCCCACCTTTTACAAGTGAGGAAACTGAGGCACACAGAAATCAAGTAGATCACACAAGGTTGTATAGGTAGAAAGTGGTGTCTTCACAGCCTAAACTCTTAATCACTGCTTCTTCACTGATGTTTTACTTATCAAAGACATTTCACAAGTAAAACTAACTGAGAATTTTAAAACTAGAGTCAACATAGTCACAAAGGTGAAGCTAGGTTTTAAGGTACCCTTCACTGCCTCCTCCAGCACCCCTAATCCATTCTCCATGGTAACCAGTGATCCCATCCTTCCAAAGAATGAATGTGACCTTGCTCTTCTGTGTCAAATGTTCCAGTGAGTCCCTGCTGCTGCTGTAGGATGAATCACAAACGCCTGGGCAAAAGCAAGCCCTCCCTCATCGCAGCCTCCTCCTGCCTCCCTGGTGGTATGCCACACACCAGTCACACTGAAGGCTAGTCGACTTGGTGGCATTTTGAGGGGTTCTCAGAGAAGTCTGGAGACCTTTGCAAATCCACAAATACTAAATATTCCTGTACCCATTTCCCCATAAAATTCTGTACAACAAATACAATTAAAAATGAAGCCGGTGGGCCGGCCTGGTGCGCCACTTGGGAGTGTGGTGGCGCTCCCGCCGAGGGTTCGGATCCCATGTGGAGACCGGTTCCTGCTCACTGGCTGAGCGCGGTGCGGGCGCAACACCGAGGGTTGCGATCCCGTTACCGGTCAGTAAAAAAGACAAAAAGGAAAAAAAAATGAAGCTGGAGTCTGAAATGACAAGTATATCGGTCATGCGTTCTACAATACTCATGAGAACGTCACAGAACTGTCTGGCTCTGCAGTCGGTCCAGTGAAGAATAAAGCCAGACAGATGTGACG
>NW_007734508.1:54651-59900 GCF_000696425.1 Galeopterus variegatus
TCTTAAATAAATTCAAGAAACTATAAAGTTACCCCAACTTGGAAACATGAGTTTTGAAATTCCGTGTAAGTGTGCTTCTTTGTACCCATCTCTACAAAATGTTTCTAAGAAATAGGCAAAAAATAAACAGTACATTTTGCAGTTCATCTTGCACTAGTGAGTTACTCCATTCTGCTGGCAAACCTTCCAACCAATGAGTTGTATGTTTCCTTAACAACTTATGTTTTCCAGTTGCTACACACTAACTTAGGAAACACAAAGGGCAAGCCCACAATTTAAGTAAGCCACGGCATTAGTGCATGTTTACTTTTAAGTTTAAGTTTACTTTTTGATACACATTTTGAGCAACCCTTTATTTTCTCCTGATTTAGAGAGAGAATATTCTTCCCTTTATCACTCCAAGAATAGTTAGGGAGACAGGCTGATATTTTGATCTTGTTTTGCTTATTCCTAATTTATAAAACTACATGACTTTTGTTCTCATGAATTTTAGTCTATTTTTTAATGTCCATAACAAAATCATCAATAAAATGTAGAGCAAATGTAATTCTACCACAAAGGTTTAAGATTCGAATTACAAGAAGGTGATCTTTAAGATTATACTTAGTCTAGACTAACTACAGTATACAATTTAATGCCTAATATGATAGAGAAGCTATCACTAATATTCTACAAATAGAAAATATTAGAAATACATGATTATGCTAAAAATACATATTAGTAGTCAGAATAACAAACAGTGGAAATGAGAAGTTAGCTATATTTTGTTGCTAACTAACATATAATTATTTTGAGATAATTTAGTCAACATTATTTTAAATTTAATTTTTTAACTATTATGTCATCTATAAGGAAAGAATCGAGAAACCTTATAACTTTGGTTTTTAAGCTACACATTGTAATTATATAAAATTCAAGTTAAAACTGATTACTTACCTCAAATATGCTGAAGAGCACGCTGGTGAATTAACTACAACCGGCCTGAGCTCTGTCTGAGACAGAGTGTTTCAAACTTTTCCATTCCTTACAGAACAAAAGTGAAGGACTGAAGCTTCACCAACTATGCCTGAAGAAAAGGCTGTCACGTGCTTGGCCACGTCTCCTGTTTCATCCCCTCGTATTAGCAACAAGCAAATCTAATTTTACTCAGTGACATAAACAGCTCATGCCATACTTAAAATTGTTTGGGCACCAATTCTAGGACACAGCTCTCAGGATGCCAAAAACCAAACCAAACCGGAAAAAAACCAAAACAAAACCCAAACCATCTTACAAAACCAACACTACAACATTTAAACCCTGAATCATGATAATCTTATATAATTATAACTTTTTAAAACAAACTTTATTTCAAATGAATAGCAAAAAAACTTCTGAGACTAGATTCCAGTAGAACCTGATGTTGATAGAAATCTCACGAAAAATCACTTCAAATTGACATGGGACACTTAGAACTTGTGACTTTATTACACGTATACTACTCTCATTCAAATAAACTGCATACTATCATATAATAGTTACTCTTTAAAAATTACTTTCCTTAAGCCTCTTAAGTGACAAACTTTAATATTTGAGGAGAACACCTCAAATAATGATCGTAATAAACAAAAGGTAAACTCTGCATGTTAAAATTATAACAATCTTTTCTGGTAAACTAATATTCATATTATTCTTAACAAATTATGTGAATGTAATTATGTGATCTTAATTTGTGTTTATTTAAAAATAATTAAATCATTCAATTTTTATAAGGTGTAAGGAAAATGGAATACCAAACTTCTGAATAATCTTAATCTTTTGTTTTGCATTATTTTTACGTAGCCTGGTTTGCAGCATGAGTTTAAACTGACTAAATTATACATTTGAAACTTGTTTAGCACTAAACCTTGAAAACAGGAAGCAATGCAGTGATAATCCATGTGTTGCATTTTTATTTTATTTTCTTCTCAGGGACCTTTTCTCTTCATCTGTTTATTCATACTCTAACTTCTTTTGAAACTTGATTCTGTCACACTAACAGCTGCAGGCCTTAAATCAAAAGCTGAAACAGCTTCAACTAATTACACACTTATAAGATACTTCTATATCTTTCATGAGTTCTCTACACATTAGTATTTCTCCTACCATGGCAATTCAGTTAGATGTCAAATTATAGTACAAATGTCAATTCTTAACAAAAAATATCTAATATATTTAACAATAATGATATGAGATCTATTTTTGTATCAGCGTATGTCTGAAAAGTCAAAATTTGAAACTCCTAACTCAATATTCTGGCTGAAATGTCATGCACTTAAAAGGCTGCACGTTGAGGGCCCTGCCTTTTCATCAACCAGTAGATTGGCTTTGTTGTAATGAACTTTTCAATGTTTTGAGGATGGCTTTGCAAAAACAGTAGTCAAGTTATGTATTCAATCTGTGCTCACATTTACAGACAGTGCTCATTAATACGATCAACATATACTTTTCGTACTTCAGGAGAATGAACTAAACAAGCCTTTGGTTAGTTGAAATTATTAAAACAAGTTCTTCAACATTTTCAGTGTTAGTCTAGCTTAAGCTTGTAACTCACACACACATCTGATATGTTTTCAATGGAATCATAATATTTTAAAGCTACAAGAAACCTTAAAGAAAAACTAGTCTAACACCTAGGTGTAAAATAATTTGCTCAAGGTTACGGAGCTAATAAGGGCATGGGTAGAAATGACTCTGAAAGTCCCCTGGCTTAACATTTGATGCTTAGCCATTTGATACTTGAGCGTTCCACTACACACGTGCTTCCAAGCATGGCTGCACACACACACCTCTGGGGTCCTTGCTAGGATTCACCCTCGTTCTCTCTCTGCCCCGTTCCTGACTAGCATGGTCACCAGTTAGCTTGCACCCCTCCTCGCTTCTTCCTGGGCACGGATAACCCTGTTGATGGCTGCACCGCATGAGAGGTTGGGTTGGAAAGATCACTTTCAGAACTAGTGAAAATCGGGGATTTCCGGTGGTGATGTGGTCAGTTTGGGACTAACAACTTTTTTTTTTTTTTTGGTGGCTGGCGGGGACAGGGATCCAAACCTGTGACCTTGGTGTTCTAACCCACTAAGCTAGTTGGCCAGCCCTAATCACTTCTATTTTCGACATGAAGTTGGAGGCAAGGTTATCCGTGGAGGGAGAGAGTGGTGACGGGGAATGAGACAGTTCACAGTATGAAAGGACAGAGCTGGGCTGGAAACTTACTAGTGAAACCTATGAGGCCATGTTCAGGGCCCAGCTGAAATTGACAAATACATGACAGTTCCATTTTATTAGTTCTCATGACTCTATAAACTCACAGTGCTGAGTTCCTGTGACTAAATATCCCCAAACTGCCTCAGACTTTCCTCCAAAACAAAGCTCACGGACCCCCCAAACCTGCTCTTCTGTCCATCTTTCTCTTTTGGCTTATGACTCCATCCCCCACGGGTCGAGGAAGCCAGGCTGGGAGCCTCCTTCAGTCCCCAGCCTGCCCGTCCCTGCGCCCTGTGCATTCCCGCCCCACTCCCTTCTGCCCAGCCTGCCCTCTTGCCCTCCTGTCCTGGCCTGCCCGGGGGGACACACCTTCTCTGGCCTCCCTGACAGCTGTAGAAGATCCTGCCACACTCCATCTTACACCTTGGAGACAAGAGAGTGCCAGAGAGACCCTGAGGACAGGCCATTCTGTCCACACCATCCCTCTGCCTACAGCCCCTCAGCAAGCCTCCAGGACGTGGTACAGAGTCCTTCACACAGCGCACACACCTTTACGATTGGGTCCTGCCCATCTCTCCTGTCCCTTATGCTCTAGATTCCGTAAGGAACCACAGAACTCACAACGACACTGGAAGCCAGGCTGTATCTCTTCCCAGGTTTGCCTCCCATCTTCTGCTGGTGGAACTACTGCTTCACTTTTAAAGGCCTGCTCTTGTGTTACTATCAGCTTTCTATATGCATTTTTTAGCTTTGGTTATGTATTCACATTGCCATCATTTGTTTATACACCTGTCCTCTCCAGTAGACCATGAACTCATGCGGTGAGCCCACAGTGAGATAACTCTGAATAGTTAAACCAGCCTTATCAGTGTTTTCTATGATATTAATTCTATAAGGTACACAGTAACCTTAAAAAAAATAGAACACACAATCTAGAAGACATCATAGGAACTACCCTATAAAGAGGTCAGTATAATAGTAATAAAAGTATGGTTTTTGGGGCAAATTAAATGTGAAATAAAATTAAATTGTTTTGTAACTGATAACCTTTAAAGCTTTTAAAATACCATCTCAATTATTTGCTATCAGTTAAAGTTATAATTCTTTGAAACAGATGGCCACAGTCCTTTAACATAAGCAAATGACGTGATCAAACAATTCTACACACAACTGAAAGCTACAGGAGATTTCAACTGGCCTGTAATTGCTTGGATGATACTCAACAGGTTCTCTGATTATTTTCAAATAGGGATCACACAAGTGTACACATTTTAACAATGATGATTCATATTCCCTATATAATTGCTAACCAATAAAAACGTTAGTCTGATTACTAGACTACTAACTATAAGTATTTTATGTTTTTCACAGTCCTTTTGGGGGGTTTAGAAGTCAATTCTTAGCGTAAAAGGATAATTCAGTGCTGTCAGCGAAAATAGAAAAACCCCACTCGTAATAAATAAGGAATCGCTGAGACACTGGAGAAATAAGAGGTTGTAAGAAGGACTAAAAGAAAAAGAAAACAGGTTTCAGAAGAGAAAATGAAGAGAAAACTTTGAAGTGTCATGACTTATCCACTGGTAATCACTGAACTGGATCACGATATTCTGAATTATTATTCCATGAACATATCACTTGGCATAATTTGTAGGACACAGACAGCACAACTCCATGAAGTACAGACTGCTTGGGCAGTGACTCTCAGTTTGTCATGGAATGGAAGTGTCAAAATCACAGGAAATGCATTAAGAATCATCATCAAAATGGAACCTACACATGTCAAAGAGGAAATTGATCAGACAGGCTTCTAATAAAATCTCTGCTACCTTCTGCTTCTCTCCACCCCTTCTCCACCTCCATCTGTCTGAGGATCTTCCTTCTCACACTTGGGTTTAGCCTTTAAGCTACCGCCTATTGCTGTATCTCAGTGGACTGGCTTTGGATATGATCTGCTGGTTTAGTTCCGGCACATTATGACCCAGCAGCCGTCTTCTCCTTTTTCCTACCTAGTAGTATCGTTCCCTTCA
>NW_007734508.1:60295-63703 GCF_000696425.1 Galeopterus variegatus
AGAGGAAATTGATCAGACAGGCTTCTAATAAAATCTCTGCTACCTTCTGCTTCTCTCCACCTCCATCTGTCTGAGGATCTTCCTTCTCACACTTGGGTTTAGCCTTTAAGCTACCGCCTATTGCTGTATCTCAGTGGACTGCCTTTGGATATGATCTGCTGGTTTAGTTCGGGCACATTATGACCCAGCAGCCGTCTTCTCCTTTTTCCTACCTAGTAGTATCGTTCCCTTCAGGTCCTTCTGTGGTCACCTCTGTGATTCCAACAGGTTACTCAGACATCCATTTCTTGCTCCGCAATTGCAGACAGCATCTTGGTGCTGTGCTCTCCAACGGAGGACCCTGGGCGTCCCACCTGCGCCCCAGTGCCTCCACTGCTGTCTCCAACCCTCCTTTTAAGGGTGGGTTCTCCGTTCACCTTTTAAGACTGACCTAAAAAGTAAAAATGCAACAAACTGTGTTCACATTTTCACAACTATCTATGTTTCCTTTCAGAGACAAACACTGATTTTGCGACCCCTGTGCCTCTCAACGTTTCTATCATCAGTTTTGAATGGAATCTACTTTTAAAAATATCCCTCCAAATCTTTTGTTTCATAGCAACACTATATCTCTCCCATAGGGTTTTTGCTGTTGGAGTTTCCGAATACCTTTTTATCTTCTTTATTATGAGATTAAATTTTGCTAAATATGCCTTACTCAGAAAAGGTTAGCTGTCTCTTGGCTTTTAGTAATTTAATCTACTATTTGGAATCAATTCCATTTTTCTTCCTGAAATGTACTTGCCTTCACTTCCTAATTTAAGTAATTTCTGCCATGGTTGGATCATGTCTTTCTGGGATGACTGACTTCTACCTCCCTTATTACCTAATTGTCTACCTTTTCATTTCTCACATTCTCTACCGCTATTATCTCCTCGAGCTTCTGCCAGATTTCCAACAATAACCACCACCTCACTTGATCTCCTCCTCCTGTCCCTCTCCAGCTGGCGGTGCCTCTGCACAGACACTGTCGTGATTGCGAGTCGCTGCTCTCCTGAGCTGGGCTCGCTGTGCCCTGAACCTTCTGTCATGTTTTTTCTTCATTTACTCCCTTGCTTTGGTGCAGTACACCCTCAAATGATTATTCAGAAAGTGGGGTTGGGAAACAGACTCTCTGAATTTCGTGTCTGGAAAGTTATCTATTCTGCTCTAAAACTGGTTAATAATTAGTTTCATTTAGCACAGACTTCTGGATTGAAATAACTTCCTACCAAACTCTGAATTGCTGCTGCACTGACGTCTGACATTAACAGTTCCTGCAGAGAAGCGTAGCTCCAGCCCAATTCGGATTCCCAGTTTACATTAAGATACATTACTGCTTAAAGGTACCTGTGCCTATCTCTTGGTAACATTAATATTCTCCCGAACTTATTTCCTTTTACATTTGTTTGGTGTTTCATATATCTGATATGATCCAAGAGAAGATAACATGCATTTATAAAATGTAAACAAATTTGTTCTTATTGAAAAGTAGTATTTATCAAGTAAAAATACTCAAGTTATATTTCATGGATGTTCTTAAAATTTAATTTCTGGCCAGGTATTAGGAAGTAGATGATGGTAGGAGTTATGAAAAAAATAGTTGTTATAAAATAAACTTGGAAGAAAAGAATCAAAAAAGAGAATACTGGAAGTCTGGATATGGAGGAACCAGGAAGGTCTGTGCCCAGAGACACTGGAAGTAGGTTATGGAACGAAAATCTGTGAAAATGCCCATTTATACAGGAACACTTACTCCTTCTATGAGAATGTTCCTTGCACTGTAGTACAATGCTGGACCCTGCCATGTTCACTACTTCCTTCCCAGGGAAGGTGGATTTATACAGTTCCTCAACGAGCTGGAACAAGGCGGTGGGCATGCATGTGCAACTCCCTGCTCAGTAGGGATG
This sequence comes from Galeopterus variegatus, assembly GCF_000696425.1. NCBI lineage: Eukaryota > Metazoa > Chordata > Mammalia > Dermoptera > Cynocephalidae > Galeopterus > Galeopterus variegatus. Next base: position 62,224 of record NW_007734508.1, read on the forward strand.
TCAAGCCTGGCTTCCTGCCTGCAGAGAGGACACCTGCTGCACTGATCTGTCATGCTGTAAGTTTCAGATGCCACCTTCCCAGTGGGGGCCTGTCACCATCCAGAGCTGCCTGCGGGGTGGGGGTGGGGGGGTGTGAGTCCCTGTCCAGAATGTAGCATTAGGAAGCCACTGTTGCACTCCTAGGGTGCATTCTCAACAGCTCTACAAGTAACAAAAATGACAGACCTGCGCCGGCCTCATCCTTTGTCTGTCTCTTAGATGGTTCAGAAAGTGGGCAGTAAATAGGTTACGATTTTTCTCAATACTTTCAAACTTAAAAAAAAAATTCAGCATTTAACCACCACATATCTTTGCTGAGGATCTACTCAACAGTGGTAGGGACTATTCTATGTTAGTATTTTGCCTCCTCAAACGCTTTCTCACCCAACTTCCTCCTTTCTTGAAAGCGTGGTGTCCTCCTAAACACCTCCTGAGTACTCGTGGCACTGTGTATAGAAAAATCTGTGACCGTTTGCTTGTCTGTTCCCTGTACATTCATCACTTGACCTTAAATTTGCAGCAGGGACAGAGCCTTGATACCTATATTTCCTTAGTCTCTACATATTCATTAAATATCTGCTAAATAAATAAACCGATAAGTAAACCATGCTTTCTGTTCTTAAGTCGCTTTTTTCCCCCAGCTGGGGAGGCAGATTGCTAAATAATTACTCAATAGTATGGCTGGCATTATAACTTAGATATGAACCAAGGCTATGGAAGCACATACAGGAAAACTTAATTCTATTTGGAAGAAACCTAGTGGTAGTTGAGTCTCCAACAGCACAAACTATCACTAACTCATCCTTTTAAATTTTCTAAAATTTGCATGTGTTTTAAACCTACTTGATTTGTTGATATATGTGATACTGTGAAAATATATATCTAGTCTTCATCTTGTCTCCTGACAAACGACTCCTAAAATCCTTAGAATCTCCAAACTGATGAGTCGTTCCATATGCTAATGATGGCTTCAGGAAGGGGGCTGGTCATAGGGGAGACCAAGATGGGACTTTCAGTCCCACCCCCAAGGGGGTGAGGGTTAAGTTGATCACCAGAGGCCAGTGGTTTAATCAATCATGCCTATGTAATGAAGCCTCCATAAAAACCCAAGAGGCTGGGGTTTGTAGAGCGTCCAGATAGCTGCACACGTGGAGGTTCCTGGAGGGTGGCGCGCCCAAGAAGGGCAGGTAAGCTCCGTGGCCCTTCCACCATAGCTGGCCCTACACATTTCTCCATTTGTATCCTTTGTAATATCCTCAACCTGTAAATGTGAGTATGTGTTTCCCAGAGTTCTGTGAGCCACTCAAGCAAACTAACTGAACCCAGGGAAGGGGATGTGGGAAGCCTGATTTATAGCGGGTTGGTCAGAAGTTCCAGAAGCCTGGGCTTGCAACTGGCATCTGAAGTGGGGGCAGTCTTGGGGACTGAGCCCTCAACCTGT
>NW_007734508.1:64258-67217 GCF_000696425.1 Galeopterus variegatus
GTATGTGTTTCCCAGAGTTCTGTGAGCCACTCAAGCAAACTAACTGAACCCAGGGAAGGGGTTGTGGGAAGCCTGATTTATAGCGGGTTGGTCAGAAGTTCCAGAAGCCTGGGCTTGCAACTGGCATCTGAAGTGGGGGCAGTCTTGGGGACTGAGCCCTCAACCTGTGGGATCTGACACAATCTCCAGGTAGGTAGTGTCAGAATTGAATTATATTAGAGGATCCTCAGTGGGTGTCCACTGGGAAATGTCCTGTTTGATGTGTGGGGAAATCTCCACACATTTGGTCACAGAAGTCAGAAGTCTGTCTTCTGTGTTGATAGTTGCTGAGTAAGAGTAGAGGGAAAACAGTGTTATTTTTTCATATACACACAATATAATAATACAGGAACATAATTTTTAAATGTATACAAGTCAACACATCCTGAGATATGTGCTGGTTATTCTCCTAAGTGCTATGTTTTCTATTAACTCATAAGTAAGTCTGGAGATCATCAATCTGAACCTTGAAGTAGCTACCAACTTTGTTTCTTGAACAGAAGACAGAGAAGAAAAAGAGGGAGAAGAAGCTGCACATACTTAGAGCTTGGTGGACACCTCCGGGAGGCCCTGAAACCTAGACATGAAATTGCACAACACACAACAGTGACACTGCAAATGTACCAGGGTTGGGTAGAGATGGGGTGGGGTGACCCATGAGTAAAAGGTGGGAAAGGTGAACTGTGAGCAGACGCTCAGGTCCACAGGCAACCGCCCCTCCACAGGACACCTGAGTCCCTTCAGTGCTGCGGTGTGAGCCTCAACCCCGGCCTTCCTCCTTCTGAATCTGATCTTCAGTGTTGACCACTTTGCCTCAGGTTCCTAGATCCCCTGATTCAGATTCAGATTCCTGATAGCCTCTTCGGTTTCACAGCTTGTTTGATACCCTGTACTCTGACTCTGATTAACACTACGGGGTCTTAGTTTTAAAATCTTCCGGGCCGGCCCGGTGGCGCACTGCTACAGTGAGCCGCTTGGGAAGTGCGGCGGCACTCCCGCCAAGGGTTCGGATCCCACATACAGACCGGCCGCTCACTGGCTGAGCGAGGTGCAGGAGCAACACCGACGGTTGCGATCCCGTAGCCGTTCCCGGTCCGGTACGGGCGCGACACTGAGGGTTGCGATCCGTTGTCGGTCACGAAAAAAAGACAAAAAAAAAAAAAAAAATCTTCCTTACTTCTTTCCCTAGAGATAATAAAAACAAATGGCTAAAAATTCCAGGCTTTGGAGTCAGCTGAGATTTAAATTCAGCTTCTTTGCCTGATAGTTGCATAATGTTAGGTAAGTTGATTATCTTCTTTAATGGTCAATTTTCTCCTGTTAATTTTGGGCATAATATCATCTCCCACTGAAGGCTAGTAAAATAATGAAATGAGATAATGTACAAAAGATGCTTGATGCATAGTAAAACATACACTAAATGGTTAGCTATCATTACAATTATTTCTTTTTTTTTTTTTTTTTTTAAAGATGACCGGTAAGGGGATCTTAACCCTTGACTTGGTGTTGTCAGCACCACGCTCAGTCAGTGAGTGAACCGGCCATCCCTATATGGGATCCGGACCCGCAGCCTTGGTGTTATCAGCACCGCACTCTCCCGAGTGAGCCACGGGACAGCCCGTCATTACAATTATTTCTTAATGCTGACAGTGAATTTATGAAAAAGAAACAAGATACATGAATTACAGATTATATTACATGCAGTCTTTATGATAAAGGCATTTTGGCTTACTTAATGATATAGCTGATATGATAAAGGTATTTTGATTAAATGTTATACTTAATCATTAATGTGTTCAAATTAGTAATTAACTCTCGCAGGCAGACCACAGAACAGCATTTTTACACAATGAAACAAAATTATCTTTTTCCCCCTTACAGCTTAGCTTTCAAATTAACATCATTTGTCAACAGCTTCCCTAGACATGATTGTGTGCAGGTTAACATCTTTTTTTTTTTCCCCCTTTTTGTCTTTTTTCGTGACTGGTAATGGGATCACAACCCTCGGTGTCGCGCCCATACCGCGACTGGCAACGGGATCACAACCCTCAGTGTCGCGCCCGTACCGCGACCAGCAACGGGATCGCAACCCTCGGTGTTGTGCCCGCACCGCGCTCAGCCAGTGAGCGGACCGGTCTCTATATGGGATCCAAGCCCTCGACAGGAGCGCCGCCGCACTCCCAAGCGCCCCACTCAACCGAGTGCGCCACCGGGCCGGCCCAGGTTAACATCTTTGACCAAACCACAGGGTACTTTCAGGTCTGACAAAGATGTGGGAATTCCCATGGAGCTGGCATGGTCCCAGTCACATCACTTCCAAGAGTCCCTGTGCTGCTGGCCTTTCATCCTCATCTATTGGGAAGTCTTCAAAATTCTGTTTGCTCAAAAAACCTTTTCCCACTGGAAATATGTATTTGGATACTAAAGGGATGAAGATAACGAAATGCTGTGTCTTGAGGTCACAAGGATATGCAAGATGACTATGTTGGGGCATGAGGAAAAAGACAACGGTGGAGAGGAAGACAACAGGAGGCGGAGGAATGACGGTGCTAGCGTTTGACACCTCACATTTGGGGACTTGCAAGCATCATTTCAGAGTCATCGTGCTGCAAACTCTATACATTTTCATCATATCTCCAACTTCTCTAAACCTTTCTCTCTTCTATTCTCTCTCAGCTAATAGCATTGCCACATGCCAGCTGGCCATGACAGAGATCTTGCATAGTTTAATTTAAATAATTCCAACTAATGTATATATTCTTCCCTCAATAAGCAAGTGATCACAAAGTCTTTTTTTTTTTTTTAATTGGAAAGGCAGGGTTGCAATTAAAGAAACAGATGAAGGGTGTTGGTCTAAGCACATCATATGATATATGTATGACCCAACCCAGTTCCTTCACATGAAAGAAATAAAGCTGTT
>NW_007734508.1:68126-69194 GCF_000696425.1 Galeopterus variegatus
TTGACAGTGCTTTAAGCCTGGGTTTGTTAGCAGCCATAAAACCAAGCCAATACAGCAGAAGACAGAGCTGGGAAATGGAGAAAAACTGATGGTAATGTTTGAGGCCACGGATCAAGGCATGCCTAAATCAGCCTAAATTCTATACTTTTCAATTACATCATTCAGTAAATTGTCTTCTTTGTTCAAAATTGTACAGTTGGTTTTTAATCGTTTACAACATAAAGAATCTAACACAAGTTTTAATCAAACCAATGCAATAATCTAAAGAACTGGCCTTTTTTTTCCCCCCAAGGGTTTTGGTGGTATAGGAATACATTTAGTTCCTGATAGATGGAAGGAGGATAATGGAACCAAGAGTAAAAAGAAGTATCAAAATGTAGAGAAGTGGTGAACACAGTGTGCATGACTTCCTGCCATTAGTTGTGCAGACAGAACCTGTGGGTCATGGAAGAAATCCACATCCTCTGTGTTGACACATATGAATGAGAGGGACTGTGTCCAGTGTTATCACGTGCTCTGGGGTGCTCAGAGATGAAGGTAGAGAAAGACCATTTGATTTGGCAAGAGAAAACCAGTGGGAAAATTTAAGATGACAGTTCTAAATTTAAAAAAAAATTATAAACATATTAAGTACTCAGAAAACCTCATGATAAAGTCCTTGACTTTTTCACATAACATATCTCATCAAATCTAAGACTGATGGTTTTTAAAACACCATCATTTTTGTGCCACTAAGAAAGGAAATATCTCTGCAAATTAAACTATAATATACCACTGATTGTAATATTCATCTCGATTTCAGAACTATTAAAATGTGAGAAAAATGGGCATTTGATATTTGGTGAAATACGGTTATAGCAAAATGGAGTGCATATTGATAGCAGTTGTCTGTCAATAATGTCTATTTATGGTTCATCAATAATCATCTTGGTCATACATGTTAAAAGTTGGCTTTTGTTTGATTTTCTTTTATGTTTGTCTGCTAGAATAGTTGACAAGTTCAGTTCTTATTTAAAACAGGAAAAAAATGCATTTTTAGGTAGGTCTATGGAAATGTCCGCTATTGTA
>NW_007734508.1:69820-71613 GCF_000696425.1 Galeopterus variegatus
CTTTTATGTTTGTCTGCTAGAATAGTTGACAAGTTCAGTTCTTATTTAAAACAGGAAAAAAATGCATTTTTAGGTAGGTCTATGGAAATGTCCGCTATTGTATATAGAAGTTAATGGAATTAATGACCAGCTAAGATTGTCTTTCTGGGATGCTGAGTTGTTTTGTGTTACATAAATCAGCTGATATGGCAAGGCCACGAGGACCCTGATGGGGCTACTGCTGCTGCTGTTGACTCAGTGAGTACCTACTACATGTCAAACACTGTTCTAGGCGCTGAGGACACCACCTCGAACAAGAGAAATGAGGTCTCTGCCTTCTGAGAGCTTGTATTCTAGTTGAGGGGAAACAGTCAATAAATATTAAAATTTCTCTCATTTAAATATAAAAAGGACAATTATTTTTGTCCTAGTGACACATTTATTAAGAGAATAAGTAGGGTGATTAGGAGAATATTTTAAATATAACCCGCAAGGAAAGTCTTCCTGGGATGACACATGAGCTGATACCTGACTAACGAGAAAGAATCAGTCATGAAAAGAGCAGGGCAGACTTCCAGTTTCACATCTGGCATAGAAGGAATGTGGAAGTCACTACTCCATCTTAACAAAAAGTAAAAAACTGAACAAACAGAAAAATCAACAACTCCTTAACATCTGTAAGAGGAGAAAGGTCACATGGACAACAGACTCATGAAAAAATGCTCAACATCACTCAGCATCAGGGAAATGCAAATCAAAACCACACAAAGAGATCATCTCACCCCAGCTAGACTGGCTATTATCAAAAAGATGGAGAACAACAAGTGCTGGTGAGGATGTGGAAAAAGAAAAACCCTCCTACACTGTTGGTGGGACTGTAAATTGGTGCAGCCATTACGGAAAACGGTATGGAGATTCCTTAAACAACTTCAGATAGAACTGCCATATGATTAAGCAACTCTACTGCTGGGTATATACCCAAAGGAATGGAAAGCATCATGTCGAAGAGATACCCCCATGTTTATTGCAGCTCTATTTACAATAGCCAAGAGTTTGAAACAATCTGAATGTCCATCGTCAGGTGACTGGATAAGGAGAATGTGGTATATCTACACAATGGAATACTACTCTGCCATAAAAAAGAATGAAATATTGCCATTTGCAGCATCATGGATGACTTTAGAGAAAATCATGTTAAGCCAGGCACAGAGAGAGAGATATACGATATGTCCTTGCTCATAAGTGGGAGCTAAAAAATAAACATATAAATAAAAGAAAGAAAGATACAATAATCACAATAATATATTGAACTGTCAAAAGGAGAACAGAGGTCACTAAAGTAGGAGAGGGGGAGGAGGGAAAGGAGGTATTGGTAATGGGCTATGAAAAGAGATGACCCTGTATATTGTTGAATATAGTAATTATTCTGATTTGAGCATCACATATTGCACACAGGTATTGATATTCAACTCTTTACCCCACAGATGTGTACTATCAACTGTTACAATAAAAATAAAAATAAAAAAAGTCAAAAAAAGAAAAAAGAGAGAAATGGACAGATCCAGCAGGCAGAAAATCAGTAAGGACACTATTAAACTCAACAACATCAATCAACTGTATGTAATTGACATCTGTAGACAACTTCATCCAGCAACAGCATACTATACATTCTATTCAAGCTCACATGAAACAATCATCAAGACAGACAACATTCTGTGCTATAAAACACAACTTATCAAATTTAAAAGAATATAAATCATGCAATGTTTTCTCTCAGACCACAATGAAATTGAACTAGACATCAATAATGGAAA
>NW_007734508.1:73068-74749 GCF_000696425.1 Galeopterus variegatus
AATAATACACCATGACCAAGTAAGATTTATCCCACGTATGCAAGGTTTGTTTAAAATTTGAAAAACAATGAATCCAATCCATCACATCAACAGGCTAAAGAAGAAAAATCACATGACTATATCAAAAGTTGCAGGAAAAAACATTTGGAAAAAACCCAACACCCATGCATGATAAAAGCTCTCAGTAAACTAGAAATAGAGGGGAATTTCCTTGACTTGATAAAANCGCGGTGCGGGCGCGACACCGAGGGTTGCGATCCCGTTACAGGTCACGAAAAAAGACAAAAAAAAGGAAAAATAAATAAATAAATAAATAACATGTGAGTCAAAAATTATACCTCAAGAGAAATTAAAAAAATATTTTGAAGTAAATAAAAGTGAAAACACAATTTACCAAAATTTGTGAGAGCTTAGATGGAAATTTATACCATTGAATTAGATATTAGAATAGAAGATCTAAAAATCACTAATCTAAGCTTTTACCTTAGGAAACTAGAAAAATAAAAGCAAATTAAATCTAAAGTAAGCAGAAGAAAAAATAAAAATCAGAGAAGAAATCAATAAAATATCAACAGGAAATTAATAAACATAAATATCAACCAAACCGATATCAATTTCTTTGAAAAGACAAAAAAATTCAATAAGCCTCTACCCAGGCTGACTAAGGAACAAGAGAGAAGACACAAATTACTAATATCAGAAATGAAAAAGTGGATATTAAGAGGATAAAAAAGAAATACTATGAACCACTTTATGCTCTCAAATTTGATAACACAGATGAAATGGACCAATTCCTCGAAAAGCACAATCTACCAAAACTAACACAAAAAGAATTAAACAATCTGAATAGACCAATATATATTAAAGAAATTTAATAAATAACTAATAACCTTCTAAACAGAAAGCACCAGGCCCAAATGGCCTCACTGGTGAATTATACCGAACATTTAAGGAAGAAATTATACCAATTCTCTACCATATCTTTCAGAAGACAGAAGCAGAGGGGTGCTCTCATTCCCTCACATGCATTCATTATGAAGCCTGCACTATCCTAATACCAAAACCAAAGATATTACAAGGAAAGAGAACTTTCATAAACACAGAAGCAAAAATCCTTAACAAAATATTACCAGATTGAATCCGAAAATGTATAAAAANATGCATGATAAAAGCTCTCAGTAAACTAGAAATAGAGGGGAATTTCCTTGACTTGATAAAACATATCTACGGGCTTGCCAGTTAGCTCAGTTGGTTAGAGTGTGGTATTGAAAACACCAAGGTCCATGGTTCAATCCTTGTTACTGGCCAGCCACCCCCCAACCCCCAAAAATATCTACAAAAAAAGTACAGATAATATCATGTTTAATACTGAGAAAAATCTTTCCCACTAACATCAAAAACAAGGCAAGGATGTCCCCTCTCACCACTCCTTTTCACACTGTGCTGGAAATCCTGAAACAGGACAAGAAAATGAAATAAAAGAGACACAGATTAGGCAGGAAGAAATAAAACTGTATTTTTTTTACAGATGACACAACTGTCTATGAAGAAAATCTGAAAGAATCATCATAAAAAAAAAAAAACCCTCCTAGAACTAATAAGTAATTACAGTAAAGTTGCAGGATACAGGGTTAATATACAAAAATTGATTGCCTTCCTACATACCAGCAATGAACAAGTG
>NW_007734508.1:76321-77298 GCF_000696425.1 Galeopterus variegatus
ACTACCAGACTTCAAGACTTTCTATAAAGCTACAGTATCATGACCGTGTGATCTTGACAAAGGAATAGACAAATGCATCAATGGAACAGAATAGAGGGCCCACAAATAGAACCACACAAATACAGTCAACTAATCGTTGACAAGGGAGCAAAGGCAGTACGATGGAGACAAGGCAGTCTATTCAATAAGTGGTGCTGGAAGAACTGGGCATCCACATGTAGAAAAATAAATCTGGATACAAACCTTAAACCCATCACAAAAATTAACTCAAAATGGATCACAAACCTAAATGTAAGATGCAAAGCCATAAAACTCCTACAAGGTTAACAAGGAGAAAATCTAGATGAACTTTGGTTTGATGATGACTTTTTATATAAAACACCAAAGGTAACATCGTGAAAGAAAGAGCTGCTGGAATAAACTGGACTTCACTAAAATTGAAAATTTCTCCTCTGCAAAAGATACTATCAACAGAATGAAAAAGCAAATCACAGACTTGGAGAAAATATTTGCAGAAGATGATAAAGACTATTATCCAAATTATACAAAGAACCCAACAAGAAAATGAACAATCTGATTCAAAAATGGGCCAAAAATCTTAACAGACACCTCAACAAATAAGATACACAGATGGTAGATAAACACATCAAAAGATGCTCCACACCATGTTATTAGAGAAATGGAAATTAAAACAACAATTTTATACCACTACACACCTATTAGAATGGCCAAAATCCAGAAAACACTGACACCACCAAATGCTGACAAGGATGTGGAGCACCCGGAACTCTCACTCAGTGCGGGTGGGAAGGCACAATGGCTCAGCCAGTCTGGAAGGCAGTCTGGCAGAAGGGACGAGTAGGCAGAGCACAGAGGGTTTTTAGGGTGTGAAACTGTTCTGTATGGTACTATAATGGTGGGTACATGTCTTCATACATTGGTCCAAACCCAAACAATGTACATCACCAGGAGTGAAC
>NW_007734508.1:78053-80368 GCF_000696425.1 Galeopterus variegatus
GTGGGTACATGTCTTCATACATTGGTCCAAACCCAAACAATGTACATCACCAGGAGTGAACCCTAATGTTAACTGTGGACTCTCCTGATAATGATGTGTCAGTGTAGCTTCACCTACTGTAACAAATGTGTCACTGTGATGGGGGAAGCTGTGCATGTGGGGGGGAGGGGGTGTTGGGAAATCTCTGTACCTTCCACTCAATTTTGCTGTGAACCTAAAAGTGCTCTAAAAATAGTCTTAAAATAAAAGAGCAGGGCAAAGCATGGTTCAAACAGGAAATGGCAAGCACAATGTCTGAGGCAGGAATGACCTTCGCATGTTTAAGAAACACACTGTGGCAGGCATGGAACATGGTGAGACAGGAGGACAGATGAGGTCACAGAGAGCCAAAGGCCTCCTCATTAAGACCAGTGGTCCCCAGTTGTGGTTGCACATTGGAATCATCCTGGGAGATGCTTAAAATGCCCTTGTTTGGGATCCCCACCAGAGACTCTGAATTATTTGGTATAGATATGGTTCCAGATATCAGCATTTTTTCAGGTTCCCTAGGTGACTGTAATAGGCAGTCAGGGTTGACAACCACTGCTGCAAAACACTGCAGTCCATGATACACACTAGATGTAGAAACAGCATGGAAAGGACTGACATGGTCAGTGAAATACTGCACATCTCTTCTACTGGCCCAGTTACCTGAGCTGCCACCTTCCATCTTTCCTCTCTCTCTCTCTCCCTCTCATCAGCTCTTTTGAGTAGGTTTGTACCAGGGTGGGATATGTTCTGGACTGACTGTAATCTTCTTCATGACCCAGAGTTTTTGTGTCTGTCTGGTCTTCCCTTCTTCTCAGTCAGCTCTTTTCTTTCTCCTTTTAACAAAGGACACTGGGCTTCAAGGTTACAGACAGACTGCCTCCTGGACATATGGCTTATCCATGTGGCTCCTCATTTCCCGCCTCCTATGCATCCTGTCGTTAGCTCCTGTTTCTCATCCTCACTGTTGTAAACAAGACGCTCAGACTTTGCACAGTGCAGGACAAACCCTTTACCTTCAAAGAGCACGCACTGCTGGGTTTTCCGAGTCTGCAGCTCCAATGTCCTCACAGACACATACCTGCTCAGTCCCCACTTTTTGACAACTTTCCACTGATTTTGTAGGTTTGGATTTTGGTTGTCTCCTAGTTTTGCCAAAAATAGAACTTGAATCTGGGGTCTCCTATATACAGGCACTAATCCCATTCATGGGGGCTCCACTCTCATGACCTAATCACCTCCCAAAGGTCCCACCTCCTAATTCCATCACACTGGGGGTTAGGATTTCCACATGTGAATTTTTTTGGTGTGGGGGGGTCACAATCATTCATCCTATCACAGAGGGAAACAGTGAATTTCAGCTCTGGTAAAAGCTTAAACATTGCACAGAATCGAGGGTGAAAATAAAGGGGACCTCAGCAAGCCAGACTTTTAGGATTCCTGATTCCTTCAGAGAGCTCATCCCGCTTTCAACACCTGGCAAAGTGACTGCTTTCTTTGGGAGCGACATGATTCTCTTCCGTTCCCCTTCATGCCCAGGGCATGACTGAAGCCTTAGTCACGTTTGACAGCTGGTTTCAACCCAACAGAATGGAGTAATTGCTTTAGGTCCCAAAAGTGAGCCTTGTTTTTTTTGTATACTTGAAAGAAATAGTTAATCTTTTTGCACATCAAGGCTGTACTGTGCGGACATATAGCTCATTAGTGATTCATAAATATCACAAGTAAAAATTCCTCCTCACATTTGCTAGTCTGTCTCTCTCCAAGTGACCACGACCTCATCTCTGCTAAGCTGCCCACAGGGGTACACACGATCTCGTTCTCCCCACAGAACCACACTTGGTTTCCTTCTACCAAGACTGTCACTGTGACCTCATCCCACTGTGTCCTTACTCTTTGGGCCAATTCTGAGCATGACATACTCTGATACATTACAGAAATGATAATGTAAATAATGTTCAGGTTTTGTGAAACAAACGTTATTAGGTAGCTACATTAAAATTAAAATATTTGCAAAAATGTCCTTAGAACATAACAGATTAGGATACATTTCTGAGAAAATATATTCAGATTTGCAAACAAACTTCTAGAACACAGCCAATATATTTGGATGCAAATTGTTTATACACCAGGAGCAAGATAACTCCAAGTCTTTTTCCTTCCATATCAAACATAAAAATAAATAAAAGTTTGGCTCCTATTGAAAGAAATGATGTTAGAAAAGAAAGTCAATTCATTTTTGCATTAAAAAAATTCACTGTTCACCACCCCCCCACCCCCACCCCCAC
>NW_007734508.1:80752-84622 GCF_000696425.1 Galeopterus variegatus
TTCACTGTTCACCACCCCCCCACCCCCACCCCCACACGCTTTTGTTGTTTTCTTCATCTCAACATTTGTTCTTCAAAATGTAGTCCAGGAAATACCAGGCATTTATTCTTTGCTGTGTTTCATATAAATACAGATTACTGACTTGAGGATAACGCTGCAATATTCATTCTGTTTATGCTCCTTCATTGTTCAAAAAATTGTTTTAAAACATTCTTTGCCCAAATGGGTTAACATTATAATGAAATAGGTTGATAAACAGCTTTTAACAAAAATGTACCACAACGGGTCCCAAACAAGATTGACTTAAATAGTTTATAACTAGGCTGATAATAATTTATTTTCTGTATTTAATAACATAGACATATATTCAGCCACCATCTCTTTCAAAGTCCTCCTTTTATGTAATCCTCGATTATACACCTAATCTTGAGCTAATCCATAAATAGGAAAAGGTGTCAGTGGAGGGGAGGGTCACGGAGGTCACAGCGTTGAGTACGATGGAGAAAGCACAGAGAGGGCGCCTGGAGGGTGGAGGTTGGACACGGCGCAGGTCGGGGGGCTCGGAGGAGTTGAGGCAGCCCCCAAGCGTCTCCGTCAAGGTCTCAGCCGAGCAGGACAGAGCTCACCTGCTGTGAGGGGCAGGGAGCCAGGCTGGTAGAGGCCATCGGAGGGCGCTGGAGTCGTGGAGTGGCTTCTGATGGGACGGGACATGGAACATGGCAAGCCTGAGCACAGGATGGTGGGGCGCACTCAGGTCCCTCCCGCTGAGGCTGTAGACCGTGAACGTGCGGCACTGTCAAGATGAACACGATGGGACTTTTTAAAAAACACCTTTGGGATAAAGGTAAGAAACTCACACTGCAGGACGGATCCTCAGCTGGACTTTTCGCACATGGGTAGACGGGTGCATGGGTAGATGGCACCGGTGTCGGGGAAGTTCAGGGTATGTGCATGGGTCCAGCTACCAGGAAGAGGAAACTAGGAAAGGAGGCTGAGGGACTCAGTCAGACAGGGAAATGGATGACGGCCTGGACTGCTCCATCACGTTTCATGGGTGCAAAGGGGCTGGGACCGTGAACGTTCAAAGACAGGTTTCTATGCTGAAAGCTTGAAAGGGTGGAGTGAATTATGCTGAGCAGCCCCAGGCGGTGCGAATCCCAGGTTGCTGTCTATAGCATCATGGAGGCAGAGGCTACCAGAACGACCTGAAACTGGGGGCTGTGTGGCATTAGGCTCGATGGAACTAGCACCCAACCGGGTAAAGTGGGCACGGGAAAGGTGTTAGCCCCACTGTGCGGGAGCGTAAGAGTGGAATCAGTAGCCACGTTAACCAACCAGAGCAGGAGTGGTTTGAAGCGAACAGCGAAGCGTTCCGATTTGGACAAAGAGTGTGGGGTGGGGGACTGCCGGGCGGACGTGTGCAGGAGGCAGCTTGAGACCAGGGCCAGGGAGCTGTAAGAACGTTATGGGATGATACAGACAACTGTTCAGGGATGTCTGGCCTCTCTTTTCTGAGTGCAGGAAATAAACTGCTGTTTGTTTTGTTTGTTTTTAAGTGAGGCAGGAATTGACAAATGACCTCAGCTACATTTTGGATATAACTTAGAAATCATGTCAAAAGGTTATCCTAAGAAAAATTTTCCTCTGCTGTATTTTTATGGTATGTTATTACTTCCCTAACTTAAGCACAGAAATAGTCCTCGTGCAAGAAATCTCACACTTCTCAGCAACAAGATCTGAATTCATGTGCCCTTGGAACAAACAGGCTGCGTGCTGTTGGATTCTGAAGGCTCGGCTGTACTCTCTTGTGCTACTACCAGCGAACGACACGTCCAAACCTTCCACTCACTTTCTAACTCTGATGGATGTACCTAGACTACTGAAAAACATTTTCAGGAAAACATTCTTAACAAATATATGCACAAAAAACTTTCTTTTCTTTACTCTGGGCCATTTGTTTTATTTTTTTAAACATCTCCACATAACCAAAATCTATGAAGTGGAACAATATCTCCCAACTGTTTCATGGGTAGCAAACAAAGGATAACATCACTTTTCAATATTTAGTAAATATTTTAAAAATTAGGCAACATAAAAATACCTGGAACCTTTTTAAGTATGAAACTAAGAATATTTAGTCTATTGAAATTGCAAAATCTTTCAAATGTCAGAAGAGGGACACTTTATAAAATTTTTTTTAGGGTTCTTTTTCTTATTTTCAATTCATTAAAGCCTGCTTTTTCTTTTAAAAGGATCTTCAGGGGCCAGCCCGGTGGCGCACTGCTACAGTGCGCTGCTTGGGAAGTGTGGTGGCGCTCCCGCCGAGGGTTTGGATCCCACATACAGACCAGTTCCCGCTCACTGGCTGAGCGAGGTGCGGGAGCAACACCGAGGGTTGCGATCCCGTTGCCGGTCCCGGTCCAGTATGGGCGCGACACTGAGGGTTGCGATCCGTTGCCGGTCACAAAAAAAGACAAAAAGGAAAAAAAAAAAAAGGGATCTTCTGGCTCACATCATTTGATTAAAGAAAGCAGTAATGAAATTATGAAATAATAACCATACAAATTATCATGGCTTACCTGACAGTACAAAACAATTTCCTCACTTAAAACATGGGTTACACATATTAGTTTTCTAATAGTCTTCATTTGGTGCTGTTGCAACAGTTTTGCATCGCGGTAAAATTGAAGAATGGTTCTTAATGCAATGCAATGAGAAAAACATATTCACGGTGATACAACTCCTAAAGTATTATTTTTCAAAAAAGGAAAAATACTTCTTTGAACTAATTTTTACAAATTATTTTCTTCTCTTTTTTTCTTTTACACATTGGATGTGCTTTTCAAACATCAATTTTCTCAGCTTGAAGTTTCAGCTGTACAGAGGAAAGCAACTTTTTTGTTGTTGTTTGTGAATGGTCTCATTTTATGAATCTTGACAGCAGAAAGTGAGCAGAGAAGGTAAAGAGAAGATACAACAGGCTAATGCCAGAATTTGCCAAATATTCTGAGCCATACGACTGTATCCCTATACTGTACCAGGTGAATTCTCAAAAAATAATGTTCATGTCTATTCCAATCTATGTTGAAAATACTTCACAAGTAAACATTTTATTTCTCTATAGTTGATTGCATCTATTAGTATAGGTCAAGGTTGGGCAATCTATGGCCTTTGGGATAAATAAGGTCTGCTGCTTTTTTTTGTAAGCAGATTGTTACTGAGACACAGTCATGTTTACACGCTTAAGTACTGTCTATGGCTGCCACCACATGTCAGACTTGAGTAGCTGTGATGGAGACCTTACGGCTTGCAAAACCTAAAATATTTACTGACTTTTTATGGAAAAGTTTGCCAACCCTTGATATAGCTCTTTGGAAATCAACTATATTGTAAGATATACAAGTCAGGCTTTAGTCAGGTTTTACTACTTTAAAAATAAGTCTATTATGTCTATTATTATTAATCGAAGAGAGAAATCTGGTAATTATACTACATTCTTATACCCCTCTGCTCCCCCCAAAATTAACATCAACTGGTACTTACTGTGTACACATTTTGATCACAAATTCATACTATGCTGTTGAGTTTTATATCACAAGAAAACATGAAAAAACCAAACCTCACTTAATCTATTAGTTACCAGCAACCAGCTTCTCAAACTGGAATCCAAGGTTACTAAGTAATAATAAAACAGTCCTTATGTCCACTCTTACTTTCCAACTAACATTTGGGAGAAATATTACTAAATTAAAAAAATCTTAATGGTAGGGGCCGGCCCGGTGGCGCACTGGATAAGTGCGCCGCTTGGGAAGCGCGGCGGCGCTCCCGCCCGAGGGTTCGGATCCCACATAAGGACCGGGTCCACCTCAC
>NW_007734508.1:85585-87350 GCF_000696425.1 Galeopterus variegatus
GGAAAAGGAAAAAAAAAAAAAAAAAAAAAAAAAAAAAAAAAAAAAATCTTAATGGTAAAGGCAGGCCAAGAAAAATCAACCTAAATAATCCATATATTACTAATCAATATAAGTAACCAAGAATTGTCTTTATTATATAATCATTAAATATTATTTAATACATCATTTAATATTGTTATAACTAATTTTAAAATTCCAGAAGCACGGTTAAAATTTAGTTTATTTTAATTTTGGACAATGAATGTCATAAAGTTCTCTTGTGAATCTACCTCAGACTATGATGTAGTATTTAATTTTTCTTCATTTCACCATTTTTAAAAATAGTTACATGAAAACTGTTCCCCCCCAAAAGTAAAATATCCTTCCAATATAATGCATCGAGAAAAAAGACACACAAATTCTCACAAAATATAATGCTTTTAAAATACATAGTCACATGTATAGGAAAGAACGAAACATTTCCAAGGGTGAGAAACACGGATGGAAATCAAAGCCAGAGACAGTGGGAGTCCCAACCATGCAAGGAAAGTCAAAGACCCGCTTCCATCTCTAAGGCTGTGGATTTACATGACACCGCCAAGTACAGCACCTTGGCATGCCGAGTACTTTGAAGTGAAGGAGATCGGAAGGCCGCAGAAGCAGTGTCTCTCTGATCATCTCCTGCCCTCCTGTCTCCCACACCTCCCTTTCTCCCCCAGAGAGTCACAGAAATCAGAATTCCTCTTCCCCAAGGCAGGTCACAGAAACTAGAATCCCTCTTTCCCAAAGCAAGCCATAAAGCCTAGAAAGGTCATTCTCTCCCTTCTCCCTTGAAAAGCCTTATTCCTGAGGGGTCCCTTCTCCCTTGAAAAGCCTTATTCCCGAGGGGTCCTGCCCCCTACCTAGGAGGAAGGAATGCTACACAGAGGCCAAGAAGAATCAGAGCAGACAGGCTTGCTGGGTTTTCCGCTCAGCCTATTACCGGGACATCATACCCTTTTTTGTCTAATCGCATTTCTACGAGGTTGTCTGTCCATTGTTCACCGAACCCGAGCATGAAAATAGACAGTTTCCCTTGGGTCTCTGGGTATTCATTTCTGAAGTCTCCTGTAACCTCATGTAAACATTTTATTAAATGGATTTGTTATGCTTTTCTCTTGCTAACCTGTCTTTCGTTACAGGAGTGTCGGCCCTGACCCTTGTGATGGGTGAGGAAAGGCGTCGCACCTTTTCACCCTTGCAACAGAAAGACAAAGGGCTGGAAAGAAAGCAAAGTCACAAGCTCACGCCAACCACAGACCTGTGCCATTGTGGGTGTGGGTTGACCAAATTTACAACAAATGTAACCCCAAACCATGAAATTTACATAAAAACTGGCCTAGGACCCATAAAATCCCTGGGATCCTGACAGAAGGAAAAGCAAAACTCTCCTGGGAACACCGCCACACCCAGGGCATTTGAGCTGCCTATCTGAAAATACTCCAGAGCAGATGAGCTCACAAAAGTGACAAACCACTGCAGAAATCAACCACCACGATGTAGACGAAGGGAGTCAGCAACCGAAGACTAAGCGGAGGACAGAAATGAGGAGGTCCAACATGTATCTAGTGCGAATCAGTGATGGAGATGGGCCAAAACAGGGAGAAGCGATACTCGAACAGACAGTGGCTTCTAGTTATCCAGATTAGTAGTCGTATGAGTCCATTTCATGTTGCTTATAACAAAATACACGGAACCGGGTAATTTATAAAGAAAACGAAATTTATTCCTTACAGTATCTGAGGCT
>NW_007734508.1:87360-90967 GCF_000696425.1 Galeopterus variegatus
CATGTGTATTAAAACTCAAAACTGAACACAAAAGGTGAGTTCTATTGTATATAAACTAAAATAATAATTAAAAGTCAAAACTGGACAACTGACACCCATCCTTTGTCCCTTCTACTTTGTTCTAGAAACATGAATGCCGACTTGGACCATGACAACAGGGACGGTGGAAATTACGTGGAAATAAGCAACATAGTAGCCCTAGACTGCCTATTATTTTGAGGTTTTTTATTACTAGCAGTCAAAACTATTCTAAAATCCTTCACTTGCAATTCCCCAAGAATCTCATCATAGTGGTGGGCACACTGTATATACTCAATAAGTAACTACAAAACAAAGAAAGATTAAGTTAATAAAATTTTATCTCAATTATCAAAACACTGCATTCCCCAGTTTGGTCAACTATAATATGGTCAGCTATAATAATGATATTTTAGTATCATTAGAACCATTTCACCAGTAAGTTGAAAGAGAAGTGTTAACCATTCTTCCCTGGGAAAATAAAAAATTTGGTCAAGCCCATTTTGAATATGTTAGGCATTGTATCTGTGGGCCCACCACATCAAATAGTCCACTCAGTTGACTTAAAACTACTCAGTTTAAGCCAGTCATACTCTCTCCGGACTCAGGACTCCAGGACTCACTGGTCAGCTGTGGGCCGAAGTTTGGAGCTCTCTTTAGGAACCTGCCTAAAGTCTTGCATCCACCAGGGAGAGTTCCCCTGCCCTTATTTTCCTGGACTGTTCAACCTAGATTAAAACTCCTGTGTTAGGAACTGTGAGTTCCCAAACCTGTTGGAATCTCAGAATCTTTTTCTGCACTGACAACAATATGCAAAAAAAATCAGAGGTGCTTTTACTTTGAAAGGATTTTTGCCAAACCTAATTTACCATCTTCATGTGACATCGGTTGAAAGCAACTCAGACCTAAGCATTTTCTGCAGCAACTAGAACCTATACTCCAAATATTTTCTTGAAAATTTATTTGTTCATTCAATAAACGTATATTTTCCACACACAACAAAATGTGATGGTCTTCTTTTCCCTTGATTCAAATGTATTACTAGCACTAGTCATATGGACTAGTGATTTGGAATAATCTGCATTCACAAGAATGAAATGTTGGCTGACCAGGGGAACGTTTTCTTGGGTCTTGTGCCATAATGGGATGGATGGGATTGGTGTCAGTCTGTGTTATTACTTTGCTCTGCAGCTTAACCGCTGCGGCAAATTACAGCCTCTCTGCGCCCAGTCTCCTTCCATGTTAAATGGAGTCCTAATCACAAGCTGCAGGTAAAGGTGGATGGCTGAAAAAAATGATTACATTGTCTGATGTGGAATGTACTAACTATCCTGATTTGAGCATCACATATCGCCCACAGGTATTGATATTCAACACTGCACCTCACAGTCATGTACAATCAATTAAACTTCAATTAAAAAATCTGTGTAAAGAATCAACAATTTTTTCTAATAAAAGTCATAAAAACATTTTTTTTTTAAAAAGTGGGATGGAATGAAATACCTAAAGTGCCTTACTTAAAGTTGGAGCTTAATCAATGCATTAAACGTAGCACTTGTCTTTTCAAAGCAAGTGCTAGAACACAGAGGTACAAAGCTTAATAATTGCATTGGTAATAAAACTGGGTAGTTTGACATAATGTTTATATTAAATATGATTACATTGCTTTACAACAGAATTGATACATAGTTTACTACATAATGTAGTTTTTTTTTTTTTTTTTCCTTTTTGTCTTTTTTTCGTGTCCGGCAACAGATCGCAACCCTCAGCGTCGCTCCCGTACTGGACCAGGACCGGCAACGGGATCGCAACCCTTGGTGCTGCGTCCGCACCTCGCTCAGCCAGTGAGCGGGAACCGGTCTGTATGTGGGATCCGAACCCTCGGCAGCGCACTGTAGCAGTGTGCCACCAGGCCGGCCCAACATAATGTAGTTTGATACCACAAAATGACTCAAGGTTTCCTTTATGCAGCAACCAAGCCCACCTCCGTGCTGGGGATTTAACCTAGGTGTTCTCAGCCAGAGGTCCAGAAATGAGTCCCCCACTGAAATTGAGTCTAAATTAGGTATTAACCTAATTGAAATAGAGTTCAAGTTAGGTATTAGGTCCAGACATTTTTCTGGATAGCAGATTTATAACTATCACCAGATACTGAAAGGGGTCCATGACCTTAAAATAATTACGAAGCCCCTATTTACTGTTTCCTTACTTTACCTGCTGTTTCCTATCCCAGCACAAATATTTCCCTCACATATAACAAACTGATATGCTAAAAATACAAGTCGGCTAATACAGTTACTTTGTTTAATAATTTAGAAGTCCTCAGAAGACTTTCAGAAATGTATACTTCAAACGAGGAATATCTGCACAGAAACACTGTATTAGTACCACTGTCAACACTTAACCAGTTGTGTTTATCTCACGCACATTTAACTACAGAAGACAAAAGGAATGGGGTATTTCCAACATTGCAAAGCATCGTAATCAAAGTCTTTAGATCATTAAATGTTTGGATTATTATACCACCTTTATCATGTCCACAGTACAATTACAGAAAAAGAAGTAAAATTATCTTTACCTGTTTCTGTTTAACTATAACCGTGTCCGTAGATACTTATCTATTTTACCCAGAGTACAATAGAATCTCTTGTATCCAGTCTACTTAAGTAATAAAAATCTAAATGAGCGTCTGATAAATATACACACACTACTACATTTTAATCAGCATCGTTTTGTTATCTTTGGAATGATAAAACGATGCTGATTAAAACATAGTAGTGTGTGCATATATATGTATATGCATATTTAAATAAAAGTGATTTAAAATATTCTCTAGCCACAATTACTAAAGTGCTTCTTTAAAAATGGAATGAGTATTATTATTCTCATCATCTCAGAGAGGTTTTTAGTAGTTTTAAAAAAGCAAACAATTTATTAAATGTGAAAGTTTATTTTAGAGTATGCTACATACTTTTGATAATTTTATTAAATGCATTACTCTTCTGATATTAAGAAAAGATTATCTCGTAGATTATAACTGTTACCCAGGACACATGCCCTACTGATGATTTAAATGTAACATCCACTAAGTATTGTATCCAATATTTGATTCAGCAAAAGCCAATACCAAAGGTGAAAATACAGAATTTAGGGAGAGGAGAATATTTGAAAATATGACTACTGTATAACTTTGAAAGTTCACTGTAAGATATTTTCACACAGGTGGAGTGGATGTCTCTTTGCTAGTCACTTTGTTTGGAAGCACACTGTCACAAAAGGAAGTTTTAATACCAGAGGCACCAAACCTGGTCAATATTTCCTCACCAAAAACAAGATTTCAGCTTAAGGTTTTTTTTTTTTTTTTTTTTTTTATAACATTGTGCAAGCTATTTTTTTACAGTTTCTCTATAGCCTGCTCATGTTAAGAAGAAAAGCACAAGAAGATCCAAGCACATACGATCCCACTGCCTTACAAACAGATATACCGGCTTTCAGGAACGCCCAGGTGCATTAGTACAAGAATATCGTGTATGTCCTCGTGCACAGAGTGCATCACTACAAACCCACTAGTGCAACATTATCACACGTA
>NW_007734508.1:91574-92198 GCF_000696425.1 Galeopterus variegatus
TATTTTCACACAGGTGGAGTGGATGTCTCTTTGCTAGTCACTTTGTTTGGAAGCACACTGTCACAAAAGGAAGTTTTAATACCAGAGGCACCAAACCTGGTCAATATTTCCTCACCAAAAACAAGATTTCAGCTTAAGGTTTTTTTTTTTTTTTTTTTTTTGGCATAACATTGTGCAAGCTATTTTTTACAGTTTCTCTATAGCCTGCTCATGTTAAGAAGAAAAGCACAAGAAGATCCAAGCACATACGATCCCACTGCCTTACAAACAGATATACCGGCTTTCAGGAACGCCCAGGTGCATTAGTACAAGAATATCGTGTATGTCCTCGTGCACAGAGTGCATCACTACAAACCCACTAGTGCAACATTATCACACGTACCCAAGTGGCCGCATGCAAACATGTAAATATCAGCTAGTGGCACTTAGTATAACCGGTTGAGGATCGTTAAGTTATAATCCCGATGAAGATAACACGAGCCACCTGTGCTTAGGGCTCTTTGGTGAGGAAACCCCGTGCAGCTTTGCCCTCACCTGGGGCAGACACGCTGCTTCCTCAGCGTTTCTGGCAGAATCAGTTTACAGAGAACAAATTCACTGTCCTCTCACACCTCACTCTCTCTC
>NW_007734509.1:0-420 GCF_000696425.1 Galeopterus variegatus
GATCCATCTCATCATGTCGTTCCCCTTTTTAAAACCTTCCTGTTCCTTTTAGAATAAAATTCCAAATCCTCACCATGACGCATAAGCCCTGCAGAATCAGCCCCTTTACTTCTACCACTCCCTCTCTCTTCTCTCTCTGGCTCAGTGGATGCCAGTGGACTGGTCTTTTATCTGTTTCTGGAACTTGCCAAAATCTTCACTTTTACTCTTTCCCAACCTCTTCTCCACATTGCAGTCATGACAGTTTAAAAAAACAAGCCCATAATCTTAGCATGGCCTATGCAGCATTAGATAATTTAGCCTCTACTGACCTCTCCGTTCTTTTCCCTCACCATTCTGTTCCTTTCTCTCCATGGTCAGTTTGTATCAGAATTATTTTGATTCCTCTAACATGCCAGGCTCACCTCCAGCCTCCATGCA
>NW_007734509.1:1472-2429 GCF_000696425.1 Galeopterus variegatus
AAATTATAATTCTGGAATCCTTAGTTTTCTCAGTGGTTAAAAGGTGCATAACAAGATTGTTTGTAGGAGAAAATCATCAGAATCATGTATATAAAAATGATTTGCAAAATGAAAAGCAGTATATGATATTAGGTAACCTTTATCAGTCTTTCTAGGTGTCAGGCCCTGTTGCAAGCTTACCTTTATTATCCTTAAGCTCTGCCTCTTTTGATTCTTATCAACCCTAAGATTTGTCACTACTATTATCCCTGATTTACAAATGTGGAAACTAAAGTTCAGAGAGGTTAAATAGCCTATCCAAAGTGTTAGAATGGTAGACTATAGAGCTTGCCTTCTTAATCAGTCCATGATCTGTGAAGACACTTTTTCCAATTTTAATCGTTTGTTAATTAAAAATACAAGAGCATTACAGAATGGAGGTAACATTACAGAATGGAGGTAAATGTAACATGAGGCTAACAGTACTTCTAGCAGACATGTCAAGAGTATCAATCAGGCACTAAATATTGAGAGCTAGACCTGAGAAGTAGCAGAAAGGCTGGGTCTCACGGTATGCTGTCATCCGTCCAGGAAGCGGGACGGAGACACTGGTGCCCACGACAGTGGGGAGCATCTGCAGAGAGGACCTAGGTGAGAGGAAATCTCGGAAGTGGAAATTGAAAGCACCGAAGACGAACTTAGCCTGGGTCACAACTAGAGCCAGTCGTGTTCACTGTCTTTTACGAAAACATTGGGCCCGCTGCAACCCTAGATGAGGTGGTTTCCTTTTCTCGCTGAGGAACTGCCAGGGAAACGTGAAAGCCCACCTGCGATGCAGCTTCACGCGGAGGCGTCTCCCAAGGCAACCGGGGAAGGCGTGGCCTGAGGATTGATCCCGCCTCCTTTCTCTCCAACCCGAACAATGATTGGTCCGGAGGCGCGGCGGAGGCGCAGGGGGGCGGATCTAGGACCACCCTC
>NW_007734509.1:4409-4848 GCF_000696425.1 Galeopterus variegatus
GGGGGGGGGGTTACTGACTCTTAATTGT
Source organism: Galeopterus variegatus (assembly GCF_000696425.1). Classification (NCBI taxonomy): domain Eukaryota; kingdom Metazoa; phylum Chordata; class Mammalia; order Dermoptera; family Cynocephalidae; genus Galeopterus; species Galeopterus variegatus. The sequence continues at coordinate 4,438 of NW_007734509.1, forward strand.
ATGTTCCAAAGTTGGGCTGTAAATTAAAATAAAATATTTGAAAGCAGGAACTGCTGTACAGTTGCAAGATGGCTATTGTATAGTAGTGATAATGATTAATATTCCAATTAAATGGGCATTATTGGGGAAGAAGGAAACTTCCAGGAAAGAAGTACTAGCATGAAAATTAAGTTCCTTGAATTGCATTTTGCTAAATTCAAATCCAAATATAGCCTGTTCCGTCTAAAAGACTGTCCTTAACCGATGAGGACTACTATGTGAGAAGTTAGTGCACTTTTACTTGGGCGGTTTTAACACCTATATTATGTCCTTTTAATTCATTCTTTTTGAGAAGCCTGTGTTGAACGCTCACAGGGTGCCAGGCACTGTGCTAAATTCTTCACATCTGTTATTTCGCTTAATTCAGTTTTC
>NW_007734509.1:6839-7636 GCF_000696425.1 Galeopterus variegatus
AAATATGAATATTTCCCCATTTTTGTTTTTTTGAAGATGATTCCATTGTATGGATGATTAACTCATCCTCCATTGACATTTAGTTTATTTCTAGTTTTTCATTGTTATAGATCACAGGGCCTTAAATATCTTTGCCCATAAACTTTATTTGTGTCTTATTTATATCCTTAGGATAGAGTCCTAAATTGCTGGTCATGTGGTATAACTATTTTTAAAGCACGTGAGGCGTATTGCATCCCATGAGAGTTTATACTCTTACCAATAGTATTTTTAAAAAACCTTTTTTTTAGCACACATTTTCCAGCATTAAATATTAGAATAAAAAATGTATTCTTTAATCTGAGGGGAAACGTGTACTTTAATACACTGAAGAGACATATTAATAGCAATGTGTATAAAGAAGTATGGTATATATGAGACAATTGGAAAATGTAATACTGATTGGATATTTGATGATAATAGCAAATTTTGATTTTTTAGATGAGAAATTAATACTGTAATTATGTTGAGTTAATTTTTTGAGACACAGTCTGAAATATTTNATGAGAAATTAATACTGTAATTATGTTGAGTTAATTTTTTGAGACACAGTCTGAAATATTTATGAAAGAAATGATTTGGGAAGTCGGTATTAGAGATGAAACACGATTGGCAATCAGTTGATAGTTGTTGAATCTGGGTGATGGATACATGGGGTTTCATTATATTATTCTGTCTACTTTTGTATATGCTTAAATTTTTTTCATAATAAAAAGTTTTAAAAATCTTTTCAAATTTGATAGGTATACATAAAGATT
>NW_007734509.1:8129-14262 GCF_000696425.1 Galeopterus variegatus
CTTATGCAGCTAACATGCAAACATGTACCTTTTGCTTCTTCCTTTTAAGTTTGTCAGTTCCGGTTTTGAGTATGCTGCTAAATGAACTGCTCTGCATCAGTAAAGTTCCTCCTGGGACAAAGCATGTAGACATGGATCTGGCCACTTTACCTCCAACCACTGCCATGGCTATACTTCTCTACAATAGATGGTAAATTTTTTCATAGACCCAGAATGTGTTTGGGCAACCTCTGTTTAATTGCACTGTGGCTTTCAGGGATATGCTTTTAAGGGACCTCTTTTGCTCCAGAGGTCTCTAGAGGATATTGAGAGCTGTGAATCTGATAGAGAAAATTTGTGACTGCATAAATGAAAAGCATTCTGCTAAAAATCTGGATGATTTTTAAAGCATTATATATCAAAGTGTCAGATAATTTATAATACAAATCTTCTAAAGGAGTACTTAAAAAATGATTGAAGTGACACTTGTAATATATTAAATTTTCTTTTTTCTGTCTTTTCTTCAGGGCGATTAGGACAGTTGTTGAAAGTAGTTTTCCTGTCAAACAGGCAAAACCTAGACCCCCTCAGTTAAGTGTGTAAGTTGGCAGATATGACCCTTACTTGGCAGTTTTTTCATCAGAATTTTAAAAATTTTTGTAAGTTTTTAATAACCCCTGTTACAGAGGAAAGAGAATAGAAATAGGAGGGTAGAAGGCCTGCATGAAGGTTTGGGGGAATTACAGGGGTTGGAGAATCAGGTAGTTCCCTAGATATCTAGAGTAGAGATCTCTGAAAAAGAGAGGGAGTACTTTGGGTATTGTGCCATTCATCAGAAAGTATTCAGATTTTTTTTTTTTCATTTAATTAAATTGTCTTGAAGAACTTATATTTTTGTTTTACATGTGGGCAAATTAATATATGTAAATACTAGTTTAGCATACAAAAGTTAATTACAAAAGTGATCACATCTGGAATTCTGAAACTAATTCTTTTTTTTCCTTTTTTGTCTTTTTTACTGACCGGTAATGGGATCGCAATCCTCGGTGTTGCACCCGCACCGCGCTCAGCCAGTGAGCAGGAACCGGTCTCCACGTGGGATCGGAACCCTCGGCGGGAGCGCCGCCACAGCACACTCTCCAGTGCGCCACCGGGCTGGCCCCTGAAACTAATTCTTAAATTCTAGGTAGCAGCTTACCCAAATGTGGAGCTAGAGAGCATAGTTTGTAACTTGATATAAATGAGCTTTTTGTAGTCAATAAGTTTTACTCTTAAATTGAGTATTTTTTTTAATGCAAATCAAATGAGAAAATACTGTTAAGTTAATGAACATCATAATAACTAGGGTTTTTGTTTTTGTAAATATGAAGAGAAATAGCATTTAAAAACTTTAAATTGAACCTCACTTTCAAGAAAGATGTTTTTTAAGTTTTGAATTTTTCAGTCTTGAGAGTAACATTTCATAGTCTTCACTCATTTCTTTTAGTATGAATCAGATGCAACAGGAAAAAGAGCTAGCAGAAAATATTTTGAAAGTGGTAAGTATTGGCATCAGTTATGTAGACATTTCTGGAACATGTGTAGATGTGCCTCTACTGTTAGGTTTTTACTGTTAGATATAAGTAATATTATAAATTGTACAAGTTTTCAACTCTAATGGTAGTGTACTTTACTATTGATTCTATTGTTGAATATTTCATGATACTTTAGCAGGGAGAATCAATCTTACAGGTGATATCTTTATATTCTTTTGTATTTTCCAAAAATGCTACAATATGTATGTATTACTTATATTTTAAAAATTATTTTTATAATCAGAAAATTATAGCAGTTACCTTTTAATTGATCTGCTTAATATAAAAGGAGAAATGTGGAAGTCTCTGTAATTATTTAATACTTACAGTGTTCCAGAGATACCATATGAGGTGTAGATACTGGGGGAGGAGAGAGAAGATAAAAAATAATCTAGCAGAAAAACAAAACAAAACAATCTAGCTAGGGCCAGCCCGGTGGTGCACTGCTACAGTGCGCCGCTTGGGAGTGCGGCGGCGCTCCCTCCGAGGGTTCGGATCCCACATACAGACCGGTTCCCGCTCACTGGCTGAGCGAGGTGCGGGTGCAGCACTGAGGGTTGCGATCCCGTTGCCAGTCCCGGTCCGGTACAGGCGAGACACTGAGGGTTGCGATCCGTTGCCAGACACGAAAAAAGACAAAAAGGAAAAAAAAAAATCTAGCTATATAAAACAAATATGCCGTAGTAGTTTGAATAAGCAAAAAGCTTGTATCATTTTATTTTTGTTAGCTTGAGTATAATAGAAATTTAAAAATATTTGATGATATCCTAGGCACTAGGTTAGTGCCTTTTAAACTATGTTATCATTCCTTAGTTGGAACAGTGCAGATCTTTAAAGCATTTTTCTTCATTGACTTTTCTATTGAAAAAAATAGCTCTTTCCTACTTTTTATATTTTCTAATTTCACAGTAGGAACTTACTGTATTTGTTAATTTAAGATAACTTTATTTCAACAAATTTTATTGTACTCTTGCTGTGTTAAAATTTTTTTAACAATTCAGTACACTAAGTATCCCGTAGATTTTTTTTTTTCCTTTTTTTGTCTTTTTTTCGTAACCAGCAGCGGATCGCAACCCTCAGTGTCACGCCCATACCGGACCGGGACCGGCAACGGGATCGCAACCCTCGGTGTTGCGCCCGCACCTCGCTCAGCCAGTGAGCGGCTGGTCTGTATGTGGGATCTGAACCCTCAGCGGGAGCGCCGCCACACTCCCAAGTGGTGCACTATAGCAGTGTGCCACCGGGCCGGCCCGATTTTTTTGCTTAATATAATCAGTTGCTATTTTTGTATATTAATTTGCTTATTGAATTTTTGTAGCTTAAAGAATAAGCTGCTGATTCTATTTTGGTACTAGAGGCAGCTCTAAAATTAAACAAGGATCTTTATATCCACACAATAAGAACTCTAGATTTATTGGCCATGGAACCAGGCATGGTAAAATGGAGAAGCTGAGAGTTCTACTGCTGGATTGAAAATCAAAACTGAGAAGCTCTTACAACGAGAAAATGGAGGGGACACATCTGGGTGGGAGGGGGGAGAGGGAGGAGGGAGGGAGGTTTTGGTGATGGGACACAATAACTAACTACATTGTATATTGACAAAATAAAAATAAAAATAAAAAAAGAAAATCAAAACTGAGGAAATGCAGTGCCAGGTATTTATTTCAGTATTTAATCAATGTATGACAATTTTTTGGAAAATCTTACATGAGATCATCCTAGTGTTTTTAATTAGAATTTATTTCTGCCTTTGTCTTTTGATTTTGATTTAAGATATTAAAACTTTGCATTGTATTTGTAAATTTTACAAGACATAACTTGAAATTTTTCTAAAGAAATGGAAGAGAAATTTCATGTGATCTATCGTTTCTGAAAGTTTCCCAGTTGTATTTGGTAGACTATTTAAATACTGAGAATTCAGTGAGTATACTTGTACCACTGATTTGCAGCTCATTCATATTATTAAAAATTAGACAAAAAATAAATAGCCCATTATCATCATGCTAGACTTTGAAAAATCTAGGCCACCAGAGAAAATATCTGCCTTTTCAAGGATCTTAAGTTTGTCTACTTTCTCTAATTCTGGGCCCTAGATCCTTTGATAGCTTTCAGTTGATGTTTACTAATGTGCTTGAATATCTTAAAATCTTACCTCAAGAATAAATGACTCATTCTTGTGAATTTAGTTTTGTAATATACACCTTTCATTTATAATAAATATAACTTTATTGGATCTACTTTTGTATTCTACAGAAATGAAGCTCTAGATGAAATCTGTTTTAAAGTCTGTGCCTGTAATACAGTCTGTGATGTATTGGAATGTAGAACAATTAGTGTTCAATTTAACCAGCTATTTCTTAGACCTAATAAAGAGGAAATAGACTTTCTTCTTGAGGTAAGACTTTATTTCCCCTTTGGTTTTGTACTTTTGCTTTACAATTACTAGTGATTTCTTAATTGCTAAATCCAGTGTCCCCTTTTCTGTCTGTCTGACTTGCTTTTCTGTAGCTGATAGTTGACACTGTTCACAGACTGTGCTCTTCTGCCTTGTCATCTGCTAAGCTTGTTTCTAGTTCTCCGGGTTTCCTGTCTCTTTATTGGGTTCTCCTTTGTCCTTCAGTGACTTCTCTTTTGCTCTTTTTAGTGTTTTTGTTTATTGGACTTTTATCCTTGGCTCACTTATTCTTATGTCATTTTTTATTCTCATCCAAAGCTTCAGTCACCTGTTCAATCACCTGTCTAATAAAAACTCCCAAATCACACCTCTAGCCTCTCATGTAAGCTGCAGAATCTGTGTTTCTACTGGATTTCTCAACCTTTCTCTTAAACAGTCTTCATGTAATAGACATTGAGAGAAGTACATAAAGCACAAATAATACCACTTAATTTCCCAAACACAACATTTCCAGCACGTAGATGCCTTTCTTATGCTCTTTACCAAACCCCTCTGTGACCCCTTGAGGTGAACACTGCCTTGCCTTTTGTGATAATCATTTCCTTGCTTTTCTTTATATTGTATCGCTTGTCACCTTTTTGTGCATCGTTAAAGAATATTCTTTATTCTGCCTATTTTGAACTTCATATAAATGGAATCATGATATGTATTCTTCGTTTTCTTTCACTAAGCATTATATTTGTGAGATTTATTCAAGTTGTGTGTAAAGATTTTTTTTCATTGTCGTAAGGTGTTAGAATATTATGTGGACCATGCCACAATTTTTTTTTTTTTTTTTGTCTTTTTTCCATGTCCGGCAACAGATCGCAACCCTCAGTGTCGCCCCCGTACCGGACCGGGACCAGCAACAGGATCGCAACCCTTGGTGTTGCTCCCGCGCCTCGCTCAGCCAGTGAGGGGGAACTGGTCTGTATGTGGGATCCGAACCCTCGGCGGGAGCGCCACCAGGCCAGCCCCACAATTTATCTATCTATGCTTATGATGCTGGACATTTGTGTTGTTTATAGTTTATACTTCTTGGAACATGCTTGTACATATATCTACATGTACACATGTGCCAGTTTCTCTGTGTTATATCCCTAAGGAAAGTATATCTGCAGCATTAACTTTTTGGTATCAAAGTGATTTGTACCATCAGCGTGCATGAGCATTCTCATCAGTCAATATCCTATGCCAACATTTGATATTGTCAGATTTGCTTGTGAAGTGGTTGTATAATAGTATCTCATTGAGGTTTTATTTTCCATTTCCTTTATTACCAAGGGATTTAACAGCTTTTTACTCATATAGATTTTGTTCCTGTAGATTTTGTCTTTTGAGGTACTTGTTCTAAGTGTTCTGCCTAATTTTTCTATTAGAATGTCTATTTTTTTTAATTTTTGGAAGGAGTTTTCTTGTAGTTCTTTAAATATTCTTTTACCAGTTTTAAATATTACAGGTGTCTTCTGAGTTTGACTTCTCTTTTAGTTTTCTTTATATTGTTTCAAAAGCTCTTAAGTTTTTTTTTTAAACCAATAAGGGGATCGCAACCCTCGGCATGGTGTGGTCCGCACCACGCTCACCCAGTGAACTCACTGGCCATCCCTATATAGGATCCGAACCCGTGGCCTCGGCACTACCAGCGCTGCACTCTCCCTAGTGAGCCACGGGGCTGGCCCCAAAAGCTCTTAATTTTAATATGATCAAATTTATTAATCTTTTTTTTTATGATGATAATTTCTCTGTCTTGTTTAAGAAAGCTTTTACAATCATGAGGTTGTGAAGATAGTCTTCTGTTTTATCTTCTAAAAGCTTTATAGCGTAGCTTACTTTTACATTTAGGTCTTTACCTGCAATTGATTTTTGTGTTATCAGGTGTAGTAGGGGATCAGACATCTTTTTTTTCTCCATATGGTTATTCATTTGTTCCAGCACAAATTTATTAAAAAGTCCATCTTTTTTCCACCAATCTTTAGGGCCATCTCTATTGGATGACAAGTATCCGTAAATGTGTGGGTCTGTTTCTGAGCTCTATTTTGTACCACTTTTTAATTTGTTTATTCATACTTCAATATCCCTGTGTCTTGATATCATCAAGAGCTAGTCCTCCTATCTTGTTTTTCAGGGTTGTGTTGGTTATGTTTGT
>NW_007734509.1:15262-16951 GCF_000696425.1 Galeopterus variegatus
TAAATGTGTGGGTCTGTTTCTGAGCTCTATTTTGTACCACTTTTTAATTTGTTTATTCATACCTCAATATCCCTGTGTCGTGATATCATCAAGAGCTAGTCCTCCTATCTTGTTTTTCAGGGTTGTGTTGGTTATGTTTGTCCTTTGCATTTTCCTGTGTAAACAGACTCAGATTGTCAAGTTTCACAAGTAAACCTGTTGGAGTTTTGTTTGGAATTACATTAAATTTAAAAACCAATTTGGGAAAAATATACAATATTGAATGCTCTAATATCTGAACTGCTGTGGCTCTTGATGTGTTTAGGCATTCTTTAATGTCCTTGAGAGCTTCATAATTTTTCCATAGACGTCTTAAATATCTTTTTATTAAGGTTTTTAAAATATGAACTTGAAAATAGTTTATACATTGATACAGAGATACAGTTGAACTTTCTAATGATTTCATGTCCAACAATTTTGCTAAACTGTTAGCAATTCTACTGATTTATCAATAAATCTTTTGTTTATCTAAATACACAGTCTTCATCTATGAATAATGCATTTTGATTTTTTTTTCTAACCTTTCAGTTTTTATTTTTAACTTGTCTTATTCTTAATGTGCTGACTATGACCTCCAGTATAGCATTTAGTAACCTCCTGGCCTCACTCCCAATATCATAAGAAAAGCTTGTACTATTTCTCCATTTAGAGTGATGTTTATTGTAGATTATTCTGTTAGCTATTTCTTACCTGATTAAGGAAGTTCCCTTCTATCCTCAGTTCACTAAGGGTTCTTTTTTTTGAAACCATGAATGATTTTTAGATTTTATTAAATGCTTTTTCTGTGTCTATTGAAATGATCACATAATTTTTCTCTTCTAATCTGTTAATGGGGGAAAGTATATTAATTGATTTTCAAGTGTTAAATTACCTATGCATATCAGGAATAAACCCAGCTAGGTTATGATCTTTTAAAAATATAGCTGAATTTGATTTGCTAATATTTTATGATTTTTTTTTAATGTCCATGTGTGAGATTTATGCATATGTATTTTTTTCTTGCCTTTGATTTTACTGTCAAGGTCATGCTTGCCTCATAAATAACTTGGGGCATGTATCTTTTTTATTGTCTAGAAAAGTTTATATAAAAAGGAGTCATTGCTTCTTTCAGTGTTGGATAGAATTTACCAGTGAAGGCTGGGCCTGGGGAATTTTTTTGTGGGAAGATTTTGGCAGTGCTTCAGTTTCATCAGTGATTATAGAGCTATTCTGATTTTCTCTTTTTTCTTGAGTTAGTTTTAAAAAGTTATTTTCTAAGAATTTGTCCACTTCATCTAAATTTTTAAGGTTATTAATATTTAAATTTACTATCTTTCTAATGTTTACAGCATCTGTAGAGATGTCTGCTAGTTCATGTTTTTAATTAAATAACTTTAACTGAGGTGAAATTCACATAACACGTGATCTGTTACATTTGCTTATTAGAAAGTAACACATATTCCCTACATTGTTCTATGACGTGGATACAATGCATCTCTGTATGTGAATAAATAATATGTTATGAAAGGGGACTCAGGTATTACTTACCATAATAAGATATCTTACACACGGCAGCAGACTTAATAGAAATTTAAATATAGAGTGGAGCAAAATTATTAGAATGTAAGTACATTGTACATACTCTAAGATGCTCAGATGTGATTTATCCTT
>NW_007734509.1:17765-21515 GCF_000696425.1 Galeopterus variegatus
TTTTTTTTTTTTTTTTTTTTTGGCAGCTGGCTGGTATAGGGATCTGAACATTCTGTATTTCTTTGTGTCAACATAAAGAATATTTGACTATTTTTTGAGGTCGGGGACTTTGACACTAATATTTTATTTTGGCTTGTAAATACCATATGGGGAGGAATCCTGATTTAACAAATAAATTCAGAATAATGTTATAAAAATATTATTTGTAGATAACGAATATTTCCATGACTAGTTTCAGTTATTCTTTGTTTTCACTTATTTTTAAACCTTGGTTACCTTCTTAACCACTGGTTCTATATTAATTAGAATTTAGTTATTGATCATTCTTTAAAACTCTTACAGGAGCTACTCATTCCTAAAGTTTATCACTTTGTACAATATGGCAACATACTTATAAATTCTGAGAGAACTCTGTAGTGTGTATATTAGCACACTGTACACACACACACACAAAAAAAAATACCTGCAGTTATTAAAATAGTCACATTCTACTCCCTGTCTATAATGGATTCCTGGGTCTCATTTCTTTTCTTAAATTACTTAACCAAATCTGTGGTTAGTATATGGTTGAAATAGGAAAATTCAGTTGTTTTTATGTGTAAACTTTTCAGATTATAATCAACATTTTTTAAAGGACTTAAGTCAAATGAACATTACTCAAATTCCTAGATGTGTTCGAGATCAATAAATTTAGAAAAAGCTTCAGAGTCTTTGAAAGGAAATATGGCTGGTTTTCTAAAGGAAGTATGTTTTTTTTCTTTTTAAACTTTGAACTTAGTCCTGTGAAAAAAGTATCTTTTATTACTTATCTTTTTGTATTTGTTCTGCATATCTTATAACTGGGTAGTAACTGGTATTTGAGAACCAGTTAAGATCAAATTTGTGTAGCCACATGAAACTTTAGGTTTATATAGTTACTTTTTTTGTGTATTGTGGCACAGAATTCACAATTTTAAAATAAAGACCAAAGGGAAAATTTAAAATTTGTTTCAAAATATTATTGTACAATTAATGAAGTGGTGGCTTTTTAACTGGCTTATTAATAAAAATTGGTTGATATGATTGTTTTTCCCAAACTAAATTATAAACGTTTTTGTTTTACAATATTTCTTACTGATCTAGGAATGTGTGTCTGGGGTTGGAAGATCTACAGTATGTTTTCATGATTTCTTCACATGAGCTTTTCATTACATTGTTGAAAGATAAAGAACGAAAGCTACTTGTTGATCAGATGAGGAAGAGATCCCCTAGAATAAATCTGTGCATTAAGCCTGTAACTTCATTTTATGATATCCCAGGTTAGCTCTCTAGTCTGCCAGCTAAAATGTTGGCACATTTTGCCCCTTTATTCAAATTAATATTGGAATGTATTTGAGGATTTCCTCTTGATTTAGTTTATGCTTGTGTTGGTAATTAATAGAAATTTACGTGTCTTCCACAGTCACATTTCTGTATGAGCAGTTAAGTGCTGGGACTCTGCTGAGCCTATGGTTCGTGAAGATTTAGGTCTAAATTCATAACAGATTTTAGCTGGGGAAATAGACCAAGGTAACAAACACTGCTGCTAATACAAGGGAACTTCAAAAAGTTCATGAAAAAATGGAATTGAAAGATAATACAAATCTTTCCATGAACTTTTTGAAGTAAGAGGTAAAAACTAGAAGGGGGAGGGGAGTGGTAAAGGATGCTGGGACCAGAAAGTGTGCAGACTTTCGTGCATTTTAGCCTGTATCACTTTGCTCCCATCTGCTGCTGTCTAAATGTTCAACTTTGGCCACGTTGCCATTTTTGCCTTATTTGTTTGATTTTTTTCTATTTTTGTCTTTATATATATAAATAGGAAAACAGTACTGTTCATAAAATAGGAAATGGAAGCTTTAAAACAATACAGATGAGACAGAATTCAGTCGGTTTAACAAAAGACAAATTTTAGCTGCTTTTGACCCTTACTAGATTTAAACTGGTTGAAAGTCCAGTTGTAAAGGAAAAGGATAACATTAACACATACGAAATGCTGGAAGCACTTTATTGAAGACTATCTGATAGCTGAGCTGTAATTAGGGATTTTAGTGATCAGTTTTGGTTCTCTGGGAAGGGATACCTCCTCCTCCTTTTCCTCTCCCCTCAAAAAACACATTCTTGATGTTTTTACTCAGAATTAACATTTTATATGTGCTTTCATTAACACCTTATGTTCAAATGTAGGGATCTGTGTGTGTAAGTTAATTCTTTTTTTTGGGGGGGGGGATGAGAGTGGCTAGATTTAAGGGAGAGCAAGGTTTAAAGGAGAACTGGGATTTTTTTTTTTTTTTTTTAACAAGATGACCGGTAAGGGGATTTTAACCCTTGACTTGGTGTTGTCAGCACCACGCTCTCCCAAGTGAGCTAACCGGCCATCCCTATATAGGGATCTGAACCCGTGGCCTAGTGTTACCAGCACCACACTCTCCCAAAGTGAGCCACGGGCTGGCCCTGTAAGTTAGTTCTTTCCATATATCCTACATAGTACATTCCATGAACCAATTATTGACTTTTACCTTTGTTTATATTTTCACTATTTAATTACATTCATTTATTAGATGCAGATATAATACAAGGTGCATTGTTTTCTATATGAGGATAAAGTTAATACACAATTTACATTATGTTGAATGAATCAGTTCTCAAGATGATAGCTGCTTTTAACTTATAAGCATACATAGTTTCAATAAATTGGCATTCTCGTATTTATAGGTTTGTGTATATCTTTCAATTAAATCACTATTGAAATAGAAATCTCGGGCCAGCCCGGTGGCGCACTGGAGAGTGCACCGCTTGGGAGCGTGGCCGTGCTCCCGCCGAGGGTTCGGATCCCATGTGGTGACCGGTTCCCGCTCACTGGCTGAGCGTGGCGCGGGCACATCGAGGGTTGCGATCCCGTTACCGGTCAGTAAAAAAGACAAAAAGGAAAAAAAAAAGAAATAGAAATCTCTTTTTCCTTTCTTAGCCTCAGCAAGTGTCAACATTGGCCAATTGGAGCATCAGCTTATATTGTCAGTGGATCCCTGGAGGATTCGACAGATTTTAATTGAATTACATGGTATGACTTCAGAACGCCAATTCTGGACAGTATCTAATAAAGTAAGAAATTCATGTACATTTTATGGGGTTTAAACATACAAGTGCAGTGAAGTAAAAAGTTTGCTTTAAACATTATTCGATTACCTTAGTATTGGTGCTGTTTATTAGTGTTAATTTTTAAGATAAAGTATAGCATCACAGTTAAGAGAGGGGGTTCTGGGACTAACTGCCTGCCTGAGTTTGAATCCCATCCTTGTATTTACTAGCTGTGTAATCTTTAAACAAGTTATTTTACTTCTGTGTGCTTCAGTTTTCTCATTTGTAAAATGGGAATAATAGTACCTACTTCATAATATCGTGAGGATCATGTGAGTTAATACATATAAAACTAGTTTTCAAGAGTTGGCTGATTAACTCAGTTTGTTAGAGCGTGGTATTGATAAGGTCCAGGGTTCAATTCATGTTACTGGCCAGCCACCAAAAAATAAATAAATAAATCGAACTAGTTTTTGTGTCTTTTTCTATAGGCTGTCCTTCAGAAAGTTCTACTTCATTTAATTATTTATTACTGGCTCATTATAGTGAATATGTTCATTTAGATTAGCCTTTTATTATGGCAGTCATTTCCTTTTCTCGTTAAAAAATGATCTATGATTTTTTTTTTTTTGATTGAAAGTGTTTTTGTTTTTT
>NW_007734509.1:23033-29209 GCF_000696425.1 Galeopterus variegatus
ATCTTCCTGAAAACACTCCTAGAGTCTACATGATGTCGGTTCTCCATTTCCACCCTTTTTTTTTTTTCACAATTGTCATTTTCCTGCTTGCTTAAAGAAAAAGGCTGGTGGGAGGCATACTGTAGCTTTACAGTAAATTTTAAAACCAAGTGCTGTAAGTCCTCCAGTTTTGTTGTACTTGAAAATCACTTTGGATATTATATGTCATTTTAGAATCAGCTTTTCAATGGCATAAAAGAGCCTGCTGAAATTTTGATTCAGGTTGCAGTGAACCTGTAAAGCAATTTGGGGAGAATTGATAACTTAACAGTATTGACTCTTTCAATTCATGAACATAGTATATCTCTTTATTTATGTTTTTGATTAATTTCATCAGTGTTTGGTGGTTTTCAGCATACAGATCTTGCATGTACTATGAGTATTTTGTTAGATTTATCCCTAAATGCATGTATGTCTTAGAAAATAGAAACAAAGTATAATTTGTTATTTAAAAGTCAAGATTTTCACTACACTATAAATAATATCCGTAGCATCTTTAAACCTCATGCTAAAAAATACTTCTCAACTTGAAAATGTATATAAGAAAGTAAACACTTTTACAAAACTGTTCTAAGAGGGAAATGAGCAAAGAATCTTTTGAAGGCAATGCTACAGGCCAGTGGTGCTCAAAGTATGGTCCTCGCATCAGCAGCATCAGTGACATTTGGGAACTTGTTAGATATGCACATCGTTGGGCCCCATCCTAGACCTACTTAGTCAGAAATTATGGGGATGGAGCCAAGTATCCTGTTTTAATAAGCCCTCCAGGTAATTTTGATGCACACTAAAATTTGAGAATTGTTGCTCCAGACTAATACTGTCCAGTCAAATATAATATGGGCCATGTATGAAATTTGTAATTTTTTAATAGCCATGTTTTTAAAAATACAACAAAGATGAAGTTTAATGATAATACTGTATTTTATTTAGCACAATATGTCTAAACTATCATTTCAACATGTAATCAATAAAAAAATTGAGATATTTTCCATGCTTTTTTTTTTTTAATGTGCGTGCCAAGTCTTCAGTGAGTATTTTACACTTAGAGCGCCTCTCAATTTGGACTGGTCACATTTCACATGCTCAGTAGCCACATGTAGCTAGTGGCTGCCATATTGGATAATGTAGACAATTGTAAACCATTGAAAAGTTTTAATGGGGGTATGTAGTCAGCAGCTTTTCTTCTTCCATACCTGAAATAACACTTATTGAGCACAGAGACTATTTTGCAATTTCATATACATTTATTCTTTTATTTATTCACAACAAACTGTGTAGAAGGTGTTATCTCAATTTTATAGGTAAGAAATCAGAGACTCAAAGGTATTAAATTGTCCAGGGCCATACAACTAGTAAGTGGCACAAGTGTTAGGAGGGATAGAAGAGAACATATTAGAGAAGTGTTTACAAGGTAAAATCTAGAAGTAATTGGTAATTGATTTGATGTGGAAGGCAAGAGGGAGAAAAGAATCAAGGATGATGCTCAGGTTTCTGGTTTGGGTGTCAGAGAATGGATGGCAGTACCAGCAAGTGTACAGATAAAAACATTTTTGAAGGGCAGATTATGAGTTTATTTTTACAGTGTTTAATTTGAGGCTGCAGTTGGTAACACAAGCCTGAAGCTTAGGGAATGGTCTGGACTGGAGTTACAAGTTTGGGGGTCATCAAAGATCACCCAGGAAAAATATACAGAGCATGGACAATTAGGGAATGCAGCACAGGACCCAAGAAAGAGTACTATGGTAGGTGTGAGGACTGGGCAAATGTGCAGTCACAATAGCCAAGAGAAAAGAGAATGTCAAGTAAAAGGCAGTGCACAGCAGTGGGATGCAGCTCCTAATTCCAGTAAGAAAATGGAAAATGTTCAGTATCTGCACAATTAGAAGATCTTTGGTTTGTGAGAACTATTTGTAGTGATGGGGGCAGAAGCCAGGTTGTTGGTATGAATGAGGCATGTGGAGAGAGAAACTGAGTAAAGAATAGTCTTTGCAAAAATTAAAGTGAGGTGGGTAGGAAAGGGCTCAGGTCGTAGCTGATTTGATTTATTAACCTATTATATATGGGAAGGAAGAATGCGTAACAGGCCACAAATAGCGATGACAGTGTATATTGTTGAGTATAATAATAATTCTGATTTGAGCATCGTATATTACATACAACTATTGATATTCAACTCTGATGTACAGTCAACTAAGTTACAATAAAACAACAAAATAAAACCCTATTATATAGGATAATAGGGTAGTATGCAAAGATTGTAGAACGTGAAACCTGTTGAAGGATCTAAGGTCTAATTCTTAGTATCTTAGGTTGGGAAGGGTGCTTGTCATAGAGTTTTACACTTGTTTAATACGGAGAAGTCTTATAATCTGTGGAAAACTTATTTAGTAATATAGCATGTATTTTATATTGATTATTGGATTTTTTTAAATTGCAAAAGAATTAAATATTTATTGGAATAAATTAACAATACAGAGATGATAAAGAAAGAGATAATCTAGTCTCACTCTCCAAGATAAGCAGTGTAAACCATTTAAATTAATCCTCTTTGTTCTGTACTCATAGAGATACATTTTGTGTCTCCAGAGGCTCAGGCTGTTCTGTTATTTCTTTTCATAGGACTTTTCCCATGCTAAACAGCTGTTTGCTGCTTGTTTGGAGTTGGTAACAGAGTTCTCACCAAAACTTCGTCAGGTCATGCTGAATGAGATGTTGCTTTTGGATATTCATACACATGAAGCTGGAATGGGGCAATCAGGAGAGAGACCTCCTTCTGACCTTATTAGTAGGGTGCGAGGATACCTGGAAATGAGGCTTCCTGGTAAGACTGTTTCACAGGGACAAATTTCAGAAATTCAGTACTGAAATAATTGTAGGGGGAAATCTAGAAGACTTGACTTTTTACCATCTATAAAAAAGTTATTTATCTTCTAAAGTAGAATTTGGGTTTGGAGTTCACTTAAAAACATTGGGGAAAATGGAGGAAACTGTTCATTTCCTAGGATTCCCATTACACAGTACCACAAACTGGGTGATTTAAAACAGCAGCACTTTATTCTCTCATAGTTTGGAGGCTAAATGTCTGAAATCAAGGTTTTTGCAGGGCCATGTTCCCTCTGAAGGGTCTGGGAACAATCTTTCCTTGCCTGTGGTGGCTCCTGGCAATCTTTGGCATTCCTTGGCTTGTAGCTGCATCACCCCAGGCTTTGCCTCTGTCTTCTTGTGTCATTCTTCCTTATATATATCTTGTCTTCTTATAAGGACACCAATCATTGGATTTAGGTCTGCCCTAATTTAGTATGCCCTCACTTAACTAATTATATCTGCAAAGACCCTATTTCCAAATAAGGTCACATCTGAGATTCCAGGTGGACATTAATTTTGGGGGGATGCTGCTTAACACACAACAAAAGCTATGTTGCGATTTTAAGATTCCTATTAAAAGAATCAAAATGTCATTGAGTGTACAGGTTGAATTTCTTCATTACTGCCATAAAATTCCCTCAAACTGATTGGCAATGATCCAGGAATTCACTTGTGGCTTTCTTAAGAACAGACTTTGGGTGTCCAATTTTAATTGTAAATATTATTATGAAAAAGGGCTTATCATATAAATTACCATCTATATCATATATAAATGTTTCTTAATTAAGGCAGTTTAATTTTATATATTTTAAGAGTATTTAGAGCAAATAAATCATATTGTAAACTTTAATACTGTGAACAGTAAAAGTGAATTGTAAAGGAAGGTGCTAATGTGCTAAACAGAAGCAACTGTTGGCTTTCTGGGGTCTTCTGAATTAATTTAACTATTACATTCTAGTTTCCAGCAGGAGCTTGTAGTGATGTCACAGTTTTTTAGCTACTGGGTGCATGCTTACTTTTTAAAGGGGGAAAGTTGGTTTTTCATACATGGTTTTTCTAAAATTAAAAACAGGAATTCTAAAACCCTCACATTTGTTGTTCTAAGAGACTTAGGTGCATAATTCATAATTCATAATTTATAGAAGCTCTGTGAAGTAGCTGCTATTTCATTATGCCCATTTTGTAAATCAAGAAACTGAGATACAGAGAAGTTAAGGAATTTGCCCAAAGGCACACAGTAAGAGTGAGACAGAACTATAATTTTAATTTATCAGTCCAACTTCTAAGCCTGTGCTTTTTACTCTTTGAAATGGGTAGAAATGCCTTTAAATAGTTATGGTCTATTAGTACTACCTTTTGGGCTTAGCAGTTTGGAGTTCACTTCACTTTTTCCCCTTTTTTTTGTTTTTGGTGAAGAACTCATAGCTTTGCACATAATTTGTGTAAACTAGCTTATTGAATGTTCAACAATTTGTCCTGTAGCTTATGCTATGTTTAAAATGAGAAGGGCCCAGCATCCTGCTGTAGGGAAAAATAATAAAACAAATAAATAAAATGAGAAGGAAAGGTTAGGTTCTTTCAAATGGGAGGAACAAGAAATGGATTTTTCCCCCACAGGCACGATTCCTGTCTTTGACTTTGGCTACTCCTCAGTTATGGACTGAGTTACCCAAGTTCAGCATAGATTCCTGAATGTGATGCTCTTATAGTTCTGTACTTCAGTGCCACCGTGAGAGTCATGGTGGGGAGGCATGCTCTCTCCTTGGGTCAAGATTAGGGGATGGGGGCTGGCTGGTTAGCTCAGTTAGTTAGAGTGCCACCTTTTAACACCAAGGTCAAGGGTTCTGATCCCTGTCCCGGCCAGTTGCCAAAAACCAAAACAAACAAAATCATTTAAAAAAAAAAAAAGATTAGGGGGTGGGAGGAGTGTCATCTGCCACCTTCACCCCACTCTTTTTTTTTTAGGAAAAATACTGCTCCCTAGTTGTATAAGGGTAATTTTGAATACATGCCCTCTATAGAATGCGGAAAGAGAAGCACTCTTTTATGTGGGTTGAGCTGGCTTTATTATCAGGAACAAGAAGTGATCTTAACTGACAACAGATCCAATCTTTCAGTTATAATAGAAATAACGACTACAATTTAATTATTCTAAGACCAGTTATGTATTTTGGGAGAGACCCCCAAATTTACATACCTTTGTAGCAAAGCATGTTGGCTTTCTGTTCAGACATATGTCCTTGTTATGTTCCTCAGTTTCAACGAAATTGAATGTTAGGCCTACTCTTGCTGTTGAAGCATATGACTCTACCTCCTTTTAATGAATAACTGTATTGCAGGTGCTTAAAGGGAAGTTTAATCTCTAAATCACTGCGTGTTAGGCTATATCAGAACCCCACTCCCTAGATTCTGATTCTCCCTTAAGAACCATTTCTGTAGTGAGCCAGTATTACTAATGGAGAATGCCTGGTGAACAAAGGATGCCTTGGAGCCAAGGCCTGCCTTTGACAAAATATATAAAACTCAATGACACACATGCATTTGGGGAACTAATTTCACTTCTGTCCTCATTCCTTTAGATAATGGTGCAAATAGTGTATTTTAATTTTATTTTGCTGTGTTCTTGTGCATCTTTTTTTGTCACCTCAAATCTCTTTTTTGAAATAAGGTGAGATAATACATAAATTCAGTGGCCAAAGGCACTGTCTTTTTAGAAATATAGGTACTCTGGAAAAGCAGAAGTTTAGTAAATCTCCCCACTTTAACTTTGAACATTGTTTTCTAGGATTCATTGTGGTTTCTTTTTCTTTTTCCTGAAATATGTTAATACTTGAAATTATTGGGCTGGCCCGTGGCTCACTTGGGAGAGTGCAGTGCTGATAACACCAAGGCCATGGGTTTGGATCCCTGTATAGGGATGGCCGGTTGGCTCACTTTGGAGAGCGTGGTGCTGACAACACCAAGTCAAGAGTTGAGATCCCCTTACTGGTCATCTTTTGAAAAAAACCAAAACAAACAAAACCCCCTGAAATTATATACTTTGAGTTACAAAAATTTACAACAAATAGGGTATATTTAATAATTATTTCTAAAGAGATAATGTTCAAAACAAGTCTGAGTTATTTTTCTTAATCCTTTTTATATAAAAGTTTCTGGTACAGTAGATATTTTGTTTTTTTTGTTTGTTTGTTTGTTTGTTTTCCTTTTTGTCTTTTTTTTGTGACCGGCAATGGATCGCAACCCTCAGTGTTGTGCCCGTACCGGACCGGGAC
>NW_007734509.1:29790-38299 GCF_000696425.1 Galeopterus variegatus
CCTCACTCAGCCAGTGAGCGGCCGGTCTGTATGTGGAATCCGAACCCTCGGCGGGAGCGCTGCCGCGCTTCCCAAGCGGCGCACTGTAGCAGTGCGCCACCGGGCCAGCCCGACAGTAGATATTTTGAATGAATGGATGATTTGTCTTTTATAAGTTATGTTTTTATCTGAAAAAAATTATTTAAAAGGAAAAATATATTAACTCAGATTTATTACAATTTTGTTATATGGGCTACCTCTTTCTTTGCTGTAAATGTGCTAAAAGTTTATACCATGCCATTTTATACTTGTTTTATTTGTGTGATAATTGTCTGCTCATTTGAATTATAAATTTCTAGAGGACAGGTATCAACTTGTAGACTTTCACAGTGGAGTGTTGGGCCTCTAAGGGGTAGATAATTTTGCTGATTAATAGTGGGGACCATGGCAGTGAATGTTGGGAAATGTTAAAAAAAAGTATAAAGTGTTAGTATTTTTCTATTTTTCATCTGTAGCTATTGGTTTTTTTACTCAATTGAAATCTGAGCAAATATTTGCTTTGTTCTCATTTTAATGTTATCATGGTAATTTAATTATTTTCTTCTTTGTTTATTAGATATTCCTCTTCATCAGGTAATAGCTGAGGAGTGTATTGGTTTTATGTTAAACTGGAGGGAAAATGAATATCTTACACTGCAAGTTCCTGCATTTCTGCTTCAGAGTAATCCATATGTAAAGGTAATTAATGTTTAATCTAAATAAAAGGATTATTAGAATGGTATTATTATACCTGTTTCTTTATACTACTTTGGGAACTTGTCTAATTTCTATGATACAATGTAGGATTGGACAAACACGTGTTGGTTTGTAGATAAAAGCATAGTTTTTGATAATTTAGGCATTTAACTTTGCCCTTTCTAAAATTTTTTCCTAATACCTCGTAATTCATGAGAATGCAAACACAAATTATTTGGTTAACAGACAATACTTTGGTATAATCATCAGATAGTGAGAGATTAGTGAACTTTTCTTGCTTTGGTTGCTATGATCAAACTCACTCATGGTTAGGGTTTTGGGTGCCGCTTCCATAGTGGCCCTTGCTCCCTTGTTAATGTCAAGGAAAAAGGAATCAGAGAAAGAAGTCTAGAGTAAGGGGTTGTGTTTCGAAAATAATACAATTTGGAGCAGTTTCCAAACTTCCAGTTTGGTGTGGACTATATATGCATATGCATAGGGGAAAGTCTGGAAGACATTTTCTCTGGGTGGTGGAATATTAGGTCATTTTAATACATTGTATTTTTTATTTTGTGATAAATTGTCTTATTTGAATATATATGAATTATATAATCATAAGGAAAGGAAAAATCTTAAGCATGTGACTAAAATATACCCTTTTGAAATAATACAGAACTGTCTAGTCTGCCCTTGGATCAGAATGGGAGGCAGTGTAGTATAATGGAAAGGGCACTGGATTTATAGGCACTTGGATTATAATAGTCTAGCTAGTAGGAGGACGAGGAACAGTGATAGTGTGGGATAGAAACCCAAGTTTTTCACATGACCTGCAAGGCCTTTGAAGGGTGTGCATGCTTCTGCGGATCCCACGGCAGCATCAGGTGCAGAGGCAACTTGGGGCTGTGGGAGCATGCACGGCAGAGCCGCCCGGACTTCAGGTGTGGGTCTGGCGGCTGCATCTGGCGTGGAGGCACGTGGGGGCTGCAGGGCCATCCACTGCTTGGTTGTGGGGACCTAGGGTGCTGGTCCTGCTGCTGCGTCTGAGGCGGAGGCCCATGTGGGCTGACAGGCAGTCCATGGCAGGGCTACAGGGACCTTGGGTGTGGGTCCCGCAGCTGCATCTCAGTAGGAGGCTCACGGGGGGTCCCTCACGGCAGGGCTGCGGGGACCTCTGGCACAGATCCTGTGGCTGCCTCAGGTGCGGAGGCACGTGGGGGCTGCGGGACTGCCCACGGCAGGGCTGCACGGATCTCTGGTGAAGGTCCTGTGGCTGCCTCTGGCGCTGAGGCATGTAGGGGCTGTGGGGCTGTCCCCGGCAGGGCTGCGGGGATCTCTGGCGCGGGTCCTGCGGCTGCCTCAGGCGCAGAGGCAACTTGGGGCTGTGGGAGCATGCACGGCAGGGCCGCCTGGACCTCGGGGGTGGGTCTTGAGACTGCATCTGGTGCAGAGGCACTTGCAGGCTGCGGGACCATCCACGGCAGAGCTGGGCAGAGCTGCACAGACCTCGGGTGTGGGTCCGGCGGCTGCGTCTGGCGTGGAGGCACGTGCAGGCTTCCGGGCCATTTATGGCAGGGGTACACAGACCTCTGGTGTGGGACATGTGGCTGCGTCAGGTCCAGAGCTACATGGTGTCTGCGGGGCAGTCGGCAGCAGTGTTGAGTGAACCTCTGGTGAAGATGTTGCTCTTGCTGCTTCCAGAGCTCAGGGGTGATGAGGTCCCTTGAGAGGAGGGAGATTGACTCTTGGTCCTGGAGGGCCCTGCTGTTGGGAGTCAGTTGGCTAAAGGCTTCCTGGTGTTTCTTGATGACACAGAGTAAATGCCTTATACCTTCTTGTTCCTTCTTCAAAAGGTGACATGCCACGTGTTGGATGGAAGTTGGGATAAGAAGTTGGGCCCTCTGCTGGTTTGTAGGGTGAGGTGCTCCCTGGGCCATGCTGTGTGGAGAGTAGCATGGTGGGATGGGGAGACAGGATGAGGTGTGGGGCTGGCTCTGGATCTGAGCCAGAGGTGAGGCTCGAGTCAGACGTTGGAGTTGGGCCACATGGGGGGACCAGAGTTGGAGCTGAAAAAGTTGTGGAGATACTTGAGTCTGAACTTGTACCAGGAAGTAATTGGAGACTTCATAGAATAAAACAGGGAAGCTCTAGTGGGAGACCAGAGAACGTGATTGTAGCCACCAGAGACTCACGGTACAGAAAGAAGAGGCCCCAGAAAAGCTGGCTGCATTTCTGTTGTAAATGGGCCTCCAAGACCTTGGGGTAAGAGAGCAAGAGCTGCTGGGGACCAGGGAAGCTTTGACAAGCTCTCGTTTGTCTTTCATGCTTCAGGAAGGTCGTGGGATTCTGGTGTTCCACTCATCACCCAGTGATTGTAGCATATTCCACAGTGAATGCGGGGGATGGTCTGATGCCTCTTCTTCTTTCCAAAAATTCGGTTCTTCTGTCCTGGCAATTAGTATGGGCAGCAGCTCTTGGACATAGGAGTTGTCAAACGTGGGGCCACCAGCCTCCTCCTGCCCATATATGAGGTCTCCTATGAACGAGGGCTCTGGTAGGTGGAAGGAAAGACATTCTTGCTGGGATTGGCTCTGTGACAACGTGGGTAAGAACAAGGCAGCTGCTTGCCACCAGGAGAGGGCTGAGATTGGGCAGCTCAGGCAACCAATGCTCAGGATAGCTTGGACAGGAGTGTCAACCAGCAGCTATTGTGTGGACACAAGGTCTGTGGGATGGAGTCCAGTAGGAGTGCCACCGAGTGACACTGAGAAATAGCCAGGCTGGAGACTGGTGGAGGCAGATGGGAGGCCGCAGGGTCCAGGGGTTTTGATGGGGAGGAACGGGTGCGAATGGCTGGGGGGAGAGGAGGTCTAGTGGGAGCAAAGGCTCTTGTGGTTGAGAGGCACCCAGGGGTGAATGGGATCCAAAAGAAACAATGGAGGTTGTTGGGCCTAGGGACAGGGTGGAGGCCACAGACAGAGGACACTCACCCAGAGGAGCTGGGGCAGCCTGTTGGCACGTGATGATGGGACCAGCATCTTCCACATGCTCCCTGCAAGGCTGGTGGATTCTGGCAGGTACTGCTTTGCACACCTCACCAGCAGGGTTGGGGATCTCCACCAGGTGGCAGCAGGAGACAGGAAACACATGCTGCAGCCAGGAGCAGATGGGCCAGGAGCAGTGCCCACTCCCACGGCCCCTCCACTGCCCATGCGCTGACTTCACACAGCTCCTGTGACCTCTGCCCCAGGACTTTAGTCACATCCAGTCCCCTTCCTTGGTCCCCCCCTCCCAGGACCACCCCAGGCCGTGGGGTCACATCTTAGGCCCTTGTAGGAAGGAGGACATGGGAGAGAAGGGAAAGTTCCTCACCTTTGCTGATGTGAGATCAGGCCCTGCGCCTCCTTCAGTTCCCCCAGGCCATCTCTACAGGCTGAAATCAGGAGACTTAGTTATGGTGGAGGGAGGGGTCTGGGGATCTTACGGGAGGAATGTCCTTTAGGGGAGACCATGGGAAATTAGACCATGAAGCCCTAGCATCAGTGTCCAAGGCCATGAGATCCCCGACAGTGACAGCAAGGCTTGTGGATGGGCAGTGCTTTGTCATTCACAGAGTACTTTCATATCCAGCACCCCATGGTCCTCACAACTGCCCTCTGGGGGAGGAAGGGCGGTGTCACCTCAAAGAGGAATCAGCTTTAGCAATGTTGAACAGCATGTCCACATTTGGACCAGAGGTCCCAGCTTAAGATCCAGGCAGTGTTGGCCCGCTCTTCCCCCCGCCAGCCCTGCTGGGCAACACCCCTTCCCTGGCCTGCTGTGGCTTCATTCCCAGCACTGAAACTGAGAAGCACCCGAGACTCTGGTCTCCTTCCCAGGACCCTTCCTCTCAGGCCTCTGTAAGGACATCCTCATGGACATGGCCCTCATTGCTCAGGGACGAGCAAGGTCAGGTCACCTCTGGGGCTCCTGCAGAAGGGCAGAGCCTTCCCTGGCCAAGCGTCACTCTTCCTGCTCCTCCTTGTCTCCACCTGACGCTGAGAGACAAGAAAGAGTGAGGGCTGGGACCCGAGTCTCACTCTCCTCCCCCTAGACAAGCTGCAGACGCACAGCGTTCACGAACAACACGACTTTCTACAGTTAGCTGACGGAGCCCCGTGCTCTTTTCTTGCCTTTTACTCTTTTTTTTTTTTTGTCCTTTTTGAGACTGGCCGCACCATGCTCAGCCAGTGAGCGCACCAGCCATCCCTATATAGGATCTGAACCCACAGCAGGAGCGCTACTGCGCTCCCAGCGCCGCACTCTCCCGAGTGCGCCACGGGCTCGGCCCCTTTTACTCATTTTGAACATGGATAAAATTGATTCCTGCTTTCCTTCTGTGAAAAACAGAAAGAGGGATTTTCTATGTGAGCTCTGCTGCAGACGTCCTCAGTTCCTCTGGAAAACCACAAACTAGGCCTGTATCTGAGCTGACTGTCCGGTAGGATTCCACATTCCAAGGCCAGAGTCACCTCCAGCCTCTGATGGGAGCTCTCAGGGACCCAGGAAGGCCCTCATAAGAACCCAACACACAGACAAGAATTGGCCCGAGGCACCTGCCACCAGAAGGGACTGATGAGCTCAGGGCCTGTCCTCCCATGGAAATCTCAGCTCTCAGCAATCCCATTCTAGGCCACTGAGTTGAGTCTCGGTGTCTGACCTTGCCTTGGTCCCTCTGTTGAGCAGCACAGCTGGTCTGAGAGCTTTGGACAGAAATCCTAGTGTCCGCTCTCACCCCTGGCCTGCCCCATCTGTCCCTAGAAGGATGCTGTTCTAATCTTTCCTAAGATTTCCCATCTCAGGCGTCTCTAGTTGATTTGGAAGAATGGAGATAGTAATAGGAAGAAAAGAGAGAATCACTGTCTGTTGGGTCTGGACAGAGGTTTGCTTACCTTCCTCATTTTCCTTGGTTTCCTCGGTTCAGGTAAGGAGGCATCCTTCCGGATAAAGCGGGGTAAGAGGGGGAAGCGCCCCAGCCCACCCAGGATGGCAAGGGTGATGTCCACCTCCCAGGAAGTGGGGCTGGGGCTCAGCCATGTGGCTCTGATGCTTTTCAAACATAAGAGAAGATTCTCCATTGTCTGAATCACAATGCTGCTCTCAGGCAACTGAGCTCTAGGAGTTGCCTTTGGTGCTAAAACCCAGGCCTGCATCACAGAGCTGTGGCCTCATCACAAAGGGCCGGGGGGGGGAAGAGTCTGAACCACAGCCCCTCCCCCACCACAGGCCCAGCAGGTCCCTACATTCTAGGCCTTCTTGATCCCTCCTTCCCACTCCAGCTGCCCAACCTGTCACAGATAAAGCTTAGTCAACTTTCTGTTCTTTCCCCCTGGAACCCAGATATTACCTGCTTCCTCAGAGATCCCCGCTTGTGGTCCATTCATTTCATAGTTTTTAAAAATGTGGAGTTGTCCCTGTAATTTTTGTTATTTCCCAGGGGTTATTATTACTTCTCCCAGGAGACAGGATCTCCTCTGTCTGCAACAACATTCTTTTGTGTAGTATGTTCTGGCCTTGCATCAACTCAGATATAGGAGTTAAATTTCTTCCATACTTTAGCTTTTTTGAGTAAGATTTTTATAATTTTTTTGTTTCAATTAATCTTTACTATCTTGAGGTAGAGGGACTTAAAAATACTTTAAAATTACACAAAGTTCAGAAAGCTACATACATATAAAAAATTGAATTATTGCAAGCGTCAAATGACATTTTTATACGTTTCTAGTATTTTTGCTTCTAAGATAAGTGAAAGTTAAAGTGCACAAGAAATTTTGGAACATTTTGTACACACACACACACACACCTTTGAGAAATCAATCCAGTACTCTCAAATGTGAGAAACAAGCATTGCTTTTAGTTCCAAGGACTTCTTTTACTATTACTTGTAAGGTAGGACTGCCAGCAGCACCTATTTTAGTATTTGTATATTTGGGAATTTATTTTTCCTTCATTTTAAAGGGTAGATATTCTGGACACGGAATCCTTGGTTGACTTTTTTTTCTTTAAGCTTTGGATATGCCGTCTCACTGCCTTACCCCCACTGTTTCTGATCAGAAGTCAGTGGTTAATGTTACTGTGGTCCTTTGTACAAGAAGAGAATTTTTCTCTTGCTGCTTTCAAGATTCTCTGTTTTTTCACAGTTTGACTGTGATGTTTCTGGGAGTGGATATATTTGTTTTCATTTTACTAAGGGTAAATGTTGACTTTATAGATTACTGTTTTAAGTCAAGTGTGGTAAGCTTTCAGCTATTATTTCTCCGGGTATATTCTCCTTTTCTCTTTTTTCTGAGACTTTTTCCGCCTACATTGGTGTGCTTGATGATGCCTCATGCGTCAGTTTTCTTCAGTCTCTTTTCTCTTTGTTTTTCAGATCGTGTAATTCTTTTGCATCTTCAAGTTTACTGAGTCTTCTGCCATCTCAAGTTTGCTGTTACATCTCTCAGTGAGTTTTTTCTTGGTTGTTGTACTTTTCAATGGCAAAGTTCTATTTTAATAAATAACTTCTAGTCCTTTATTGAAAGCTTTCTGTATTTGTTGAGCCATTGTAATTCCACTTTCCTTGAGTTCTTCGTGTGGTTTCTTTTAGTTCCTTTAAGTACTTAAATTCACTGCTTTGAAGTCTTTATTTGCCAAATACAACACCTGGGTGCACTTAAAGACAGTTTCTACTAATCCTTTTTTGTTTTTTGGTTTTTTCCCCCACACAAGTATGGGTCACATTTGCTGGTTTCTTTTCATGTTTTGTAACTTCTCATTAAACACTGGATATTTTAGATAATATATTGTAGCAACTTTGCATAGTAATTTTTTCCTCCTGAGACTTGTTGTTACTAGTTTGTTTGTTTAGTAACTTGCTTGTACTACATCTGTGAATTCTGCTAGAAGTGTATAGCCACAGGTATCTCTGCTTAAATTTTTGCCTTGTTTTTATTTTGATGCATGGTTTCCCAGGGGTTACTCCTTTATCTGCATGCATGATATTCAGTCAATAGTTGTCTGGATTTGCAGTATTCAGTCAACAGTTGTCTGGATTTGCACACAGACACCTTGAGTCAGTGAAGCTTCCACTATTTGCTGATGATCTGTGTGTGGACAGGGAGTGCATTCAGAATCCTGGCATCGCTGGTGTTTACCTTCTGCTGGGCTCTCCTCTTGCTATGTCTTCTCTGCACATGCACTCAGCTCCACCATTAGTCGGGGATGTGTGGGTGGTTTTGGCAGGCTGTGGTTTCTGAGGAGACTAGTAGAGCTGCTGGTCCTTCCTGCTTGTTTGCAGCAAATCACTAATTTGCCTGAAAATTCTCCAAATCATGTGTATCCCTCTGGCTGTGACAGCACAGCTGCTGGCTTCATGGCTTTCCCCAGCCTGACTGAACTACCACACCAAAGAGCTGGGGCCTGCGGGAATGTTAGCAGCCCCAGAAAGAATTCCACAGGCTCAAATTATTCTTACATGAAGCCCAGTAATTTTCATAAATCATCACTTCTCAGTTTATCATGATTTTTGGTCAATTACCAGAATACTGAAATTGTTCCTTTTTTTTTTTTTTTTTTTTGTCTTTTTGTCTTTTTTCATGACCGGCAACAGATCACAACCCTCAGTGTCGCACCCGTACCGGACTGGGACCGGCCACGGGATCGCAACCCTCGGTGCTGCGGCCGCACCTCGCTCAGCAAGTGAGCGGGAACCGGTCTGTATGTGGGATCCGAACCCTCGGCGGGAGCGCCACCGCACTTCCCAAGCGGCGCACTGTAGCAG
>NW_007734509.1:38942-54787 GCF_000696425.1 Galeopterus variegatus
TACATGACCCATGTGTTCCTGCATGTTGTCTACTTTTTCCTTTAGAGTCTTTTGCATATTAATCACAGATGTTTTAAATTCTCAGTCTGATTATTCCACTATCACTGCCATATATGAGGCTGGTTCTAATGCTTGTTCTTTCTTTTCACACTTTCAGTGTGCCTTGTAATTCCAGTCATGAAGTATTGGATAAAAGGAGCTGTGGTAAACAGGCATTTAGTAATGTGGTAGTTAGGTGTGGGGGGAGGGGAAGTTTTCTGTAGTTCTATGATTAGGTCTCCGTCTTTTTAGAGTCTGTGCCCCTAGACATGGACTTCACCAGTGTTCCTCATCCCCCCCCCCCCTCCAGGGGACAGGATGTCTAGAGACAGATGTAGTCAGATATTTATTTTCTTTTCCCCACATGGAAGACTAGAGGGAGCTGGAGTTGGGTATTTCCCTTTTCCCAGGCAAATTAGGCTCTATACAAGAAAAAGAAAAAAAATCCAGAGATGGAAGTAGATTAGAGGCTACAAGAAATGGGGGGTTGGAGGGAGAAATAATGAGAAGTTATTGCTTAATGGGTACAGAGTCTATGTTTAGGATGATGAAAAAGTTTTGGAACTAGATAGAAGTAGTAGTTACACAGCATTGTGAATGTAATTAATTCCATGCAATTGTATACTCAAAAATGCTTTAAATGGCAATTATTATGTAATGTATGTTTTATCACAGTCAAAAAAAAAGAATAATTAAAAAAAATCTTGGGCAGGGTATGCTCTTATAAAATAGTTTTTCCTGAGGTCAGGTCTTGCTGAGAACAGAATGCTCTGGCATATGTCAAAATTGGTTTCTTTCCTCCTCTTCTGCTGGAAACATGAGGTGATTTTCTTCCCTGATATTCAATTTGAAAACCTGGACAAGCTCCTGGAGGTAAAACTCACCAAGTGCGAGGATCCCTGTATGGCTGAGTCCTCCTGAAGTTTTTAACTCTCAGGCTTGTCAAACAGTGAGCCTGCAGCTACTGGTCAGTTATGGTTTAGGTTTTCCTACCCCAGTACTCATCCCTGCAGAGGTTTTTGCTAGTGGGCTTCTGTTCCAATAAGTTGTGATTTTTTGTGTGTGCCTGTCTGTCTCTCCATTTTTTGTCATAGGTGTTAGTCCTGTGATATAACTTCTCTGATGAATCTGAGAAGAGTTGTTGATTTTTCAGTTTGTTCAGCTTATTCATCTTATATAACCGATACTTTGCTCCCTTTGAATAATACCCTCTTTTCCCCTCTCCCATTCTTTGGCAGCCACCATTCTTTTATTACAGTCTCCTCAAATTACCCAGTTTGAGTGTGCCATCTCTTTCCTGCCAGAACTCTGATGAATACAACTAGCTATTCCCTTTCCCCAATTTGTTGCCCTCAGATATACAAGTTTTGCTCAAATACCACCATCTCAGTAATTCACTCTGATGACTCTATTGAAAATGCCAACCCCTCTCCACTTATCTCTACTTAATTTTTCTCCTTACCACATGCCATCTTTTAATATGTTGTGTAATACAGATGCATACTTTATTTTGTTTTGTATAACACCCCCCCTCCCCAACACATGTACACACATTCATGCTTCATGAGGGCAGGGGTCTTTGTCATTGCTTGTCATTGATATACACCAACCCTGGGAATCATGCCTGGCATCTTATAGGTCCTCCATAAAGACCGGTTGAACGGAGGAGGGGTAGGGATGAAGGCCTTTGCATTTACATGGGACCTCATGCACACAAACTCACGTGCTTCTCGTGACAGCCTCCTCAAGAAGCTGAGAAAATGCTGTTTGCAAATGTAGGAAAGAAAGCTTAGGGAAGGGGCCAGGGAATGTCCATCCTGTGTTCCTTTTGATCTTCATTGTAGTCCTCGACATCATCTGCTGCTTGGGAAAAGGCTTTGAAGGCAAATCTAAACAGGGACCCTCAGCTCTTTGGGGGTATTTGTGGCATTTTTAGTTGGAGTAAATGAAAAACCTCCTAATGTGACTACTGTAAAGGAGACAGAGTCATTAGATGTAGAAGGTCTGGTGGGTTACATGCTAATTCATCATGTTATCAGCACATTTCTCTTCCATGATAGTGAGCATGGAAAGTGTGTTTGATCCCTCCTCTTTTGCAATGTATTGGTGACAGTTCATATCATCTGAAAAGCTGTTGCTTAGCACATTCCCCTGGCATTGTTAAGTGTCCCTCCTGTCACATGAGAGAGACCCTATTCAAGTCATCTCTTTCCTCTCCCATCGTGGCTGCCTTTAAATAATTTGATGGTTGATTGCAGTCCATGTCTGCTGCTGTGACTTCATGTAATTATTTCCTTCCCAACTCCTTACCCCATTATAACTCTCCTCTTACTTAATCTGCACTTGTTCCATATATATATGTATTTTAATTGTAACTCATTTTGGAAGAGGGCAGGAATTAACGTTTATATTATAAATGAAGTGAGAAGTCTTATCACTACACCATAATCAGTTTATCATCAGTGTAGATTGTTTTATGCTGATACTATATAAATTAATTCCTTTTCTGAAATAAAGGCTCATTCCAAAAAGTACTTTTTTCTATGACAATACCCTTGAGCTTCTGGATCTTTTTTTTACAAACATTAGCAGTCAAGTAAAGAAAGCTGGCTGTTACCTCTTTGGCAGAGTTAAGAAAACTGCGGCCAGGTATAGGCCAAGGATTCACTCTCCTGATGCTGTGTTTGCTCCAGTTCTCTGTCCTGAATCTTCTATTCACAGATTTGATATTTGCCGACTGTCCACCACATGTGAGGACCTGTGTGTGTACACCTATGTGTGTAGACCTATGGGCTTTGCCCTCAAATAGCTAGTGAGGAAGCCAAACAGAGCCGGCCAGTCTGGTGTGGCATCCTGTCCACTGAGTGGGGGCGAGGCCTGCTGGGCGTGGGTCTGTCCTGAAGTGTCAGGGATGGTTTCCTACAGATGGTGTGCCTGGAAATGGAGGAGCAGCCTGCATGTGTGGAAGGCAGAGATGATGAATCTGGGGCACTGCAGGGATGGTGGGGCTGATGAGGTCGGCGAGGGCTGGATCATATGGAGGGGGTGGCGGAGTTGGTGCAGAGCCCTTTGAAGGACTTTGAGCAGGACCCTTATGGATCAGACTTGCATTTGCATCTAGTTTATGGGACACTTGATGTTTGCTGAAGCCTCTTTCCAGTGCCCAGTTCCCTGATCCTACCACTCTTCCCCCACTGATGTTTCCTGTGCCAGCCCTGCTCCTGCTCAGATCCCACCTCCCCTAAGAAGCTCCCTCTGACCTTTTCCAGCCTTCTTTGCTTAGAAATCCCCTTTCCCCCTCCTTTGCTGGCCTTCTTTGCTTGTTTCCTGTTAGTCATTTAGACAGTGGACCTGGTTTGAGGTCCCAGCCTTGTCAGCCAGTAGATGTGTGAGCTTAGGTATATCACATGGCACTTTTGTGTCTTACTTTCTTCATCTATACAATAGACATGATAATAATACTTTCCAGATGATAAAGAGAAGCAGACACACATTTGTATTAATGTGAACTTGGGCTTCATCTCATTCCCGTTAAAGGCATTTGTGGTCGGGTTCGAAGCCATAGGGCTCTGGCAAGCTGAATTTCTCTGCAGTTCTCTTGTCCAGATCTGTTCACGCTTCCACAGTTTAGGAGATGGACATGGCATTAGACACACTCACCCTTGAATGCTGGCTCTTTTTCTTACTTTACTTGGTTGAGCAAAATATTAACCCCTTCATGGGCCTTGGTTTCCTCACTGCAGTGCAAACCAGGGTAATATCTACTACCTTCTTTTTTTTTTTTTTTGTCTTTTTCCGTGTCCGGCAACGGATTGCAACCCTCAGTGTCGCCCCTGTACCAGACCAGGACCAGCAACGGGATCGCAACCCTCGGCGTTGCCCCCGCGCCTCGCTCAGCCAGTGAGCGGGAACCGGTCTGTATGTGGGATCTGAACCCTCGGCGGGAGCACCGCCACGCTTCCCAAGCGGCGCACTATAGCGGTGCGCCACCGGGCCGGCCCTCTACTACCTTCTTTAACATGAGTTGAATCAGACGGCAAATGGGTCACCCCCAGCTCAGTGCCCAGCCCAGAATAGGTGCTAATTAAATGGCTCAATCAAAGCAGCCCAAGCTCCATTACTCGATGGAATACTTGAGCTCAGTGCGAGGTTCTTGATGATTGTTCACAACTGCATGACATTATTGCCATAGGAAGAGAGTATCATTCTCTTTGGGGGCCAGCTCAGAGCCCATCCTTAGCCACGGTCAACACCTCATGGCTGCCCCTGTCACTTTGACTGTCACCACTTACCTCTCCACACTTGCCATGGCAAATGGATCCCCCCACACTGCTTTCTGAGTCCACTCCATCATTCTCTTCGGGGGCCAGCTCAGAGCCCATCCTTAGCCACGGTCAACACCTCATGGCTGCCCCTGTCACTTTGACTGTCACTACTTACCTCTCCACACTTGCCATGGCAAATGGATCCCCCCACACTGCTTTCTGAGTCCACTCAGATCTCACCTCCAAACCTCTCCCTTTCCCCCGCCCATGTTGCCTTAATTTCTCATTCCTTGGCCATTAAGTAGGTATTGATTTCTATTAAGATGAACATCAGGATTTATTGAGCAGAAAGGTAAACATTGACAGAAGCAGTGTGGCATGATCCAGGTGGGGAGGCAGTTCTGCCCACTCCCACCCCCCATCCTGTCTGCTGCTTAGAGAGTCAGGCAGAGTGCCCATGTGGCACCCCAGTCTGTGCCCACCTTGGGCCTGGTAATTAATGCTTTACAAATGCACCAGGTTAAGAGGGGCCTCATCCATCTTGCATGAGAATATTTCCAGCCCCGGCACAGGGTAGGTGCCAACAGATATTTTGGGGAGGAAGGAAAGGAGGAGGGGAGGAGTATATAGTGAGGCATTGGGCACCTCCTATCTTCGCTGAGTAAAGGGGAAGGAAGTTAGGATTTCTGTGGTGAATACTGCCACATGCTTTTGAGTGTTTATGCACAGCTAATGTTTCAGCTGTGGTGAAAAACTAGTTCTGAGATGTTAAAGCTGGAAGTCAGTAGTTGTCTACTCCTCCTGTAATTTTACACTTGTGGGCCTGAGGTGTAGAGTGGGGAGGGGCAGTTGCAGGGCCACATGTCAGTTGTTGGCAGAGCTAGGCTTAGAGCTGCTTCGGATGCATTCCCTGTTCTTTCCCATCCTTCTCCATTTTCCCATTTTTGTCTCAATCTGTCTGCCTATCTGTTCACTCTTCTTGTCTCTTTATTATCTATCGGCTTCCCTTGTTGTCATTTTGTAGTTTAGAATGTTACTCACTGTGATCTCTTGGGCAGATTCGTATTTCAGGGCCCAGTTGCCTCAACTGGAAAAAAAGAACATTGGAGGATTAAATAAGTGAGGTTTCTCAATCTTGGTGCTACACATTCGGGGCTGGAAAAAATCTTTGTTGTAGGGGGCTATCTTGTGCATCGTAGAATGTTTAGCAGCTTTTCTGACTTACTACATGCTTATAGCATCTCTCTCCCCAGTGGTGACACCAAAAATGCCGTCAGACATTGCCAAATGTCCCCTGGGGGGGCAGATGTCACCTGCACTACTGGCACAGAGTAAACAATCATTAAGTGCTGTTAAAAACACTGTCGTTGTTGTTGTTGTTGTTGTTGTTGTTCTGCGGTTACTTAATTTATCCACCAAGTATTCATCCAGTGCTTGCTGTGTGCCTTGCACAGCACTGAGCCCTGAGAGACGGTGGAGAATGTAAACCTGTTGTCCTCACCTTCTAGGAGATTATGCTGGAGTTGGACAATCACACACCTGAGCAGGGCACTGAGGTTGCTTTGAACAGTTTGTTCTGACCTAAATGTAGCAGAGGGACAATTGCTAGGCACAACTGCTGTAACAGAAGGAGAATTGCTAGGCTTGAGAGGCATGTTTACCCACTCTCAGGCCCCCTTCTGATTACTGGTAAACTCTCAGGTTCCCCCTTCTAATTATCAGTAAATGTGGCAAAGGGGAGAGGTAGTGACCTTGTTGGTTGGTCCTCTGGTTCCTGATAAACCCTCAACTGGGAGAGACTGTTCCTGGTTTCAGAGCACTTGGCTGTTTGAAGTGACAGACATTGCATGGTTGCTACTGTTGTCCTGTGCATTCAGAATGCCCCCAGAATCCCGTGGGGATGGGCAGATCACTGCTGCCTCGCTCCTACACTCCTCCCTTGCTGTGGATTGATGTCCTCCCAAAACTTAGTCCCAACTGTGAAAGTATAAAGAGAGTAAGAAATCCTCTTATGGTAATTGAAAGGTGGGACCTTGAAGAGCTGATTAGATTGTAGGACTGTGCTGCAGTGAATGGATTAATAATGGTGGTCAAGGATGTGATTTTCAGGGCTTTAAAAGGAGAGTATGCGAGAGTCTCTCTGTCTCTCTGCTCTGCTGTTTTGTGCCATGTGAGACCCCTGTGTTAGGTCCCTGGAACTGAGAACCTGACTTTTAGAAAGTCTTCAGTTTATCTAAGTTTCTTTCTTCAAGGTCTCTGCTTCCCTAAGTCCTTCTCCCACAAGCAGGCTGAGCAGGCTGTACCCAGAGTGTAACATTGTAACTGTTTCTTTGCATTAGCCCGAGATTTCTGTCTCCCCAAGTCTCTGTTCCCATGAGCAAGCTGTACCCGAAATGGAACATTGTGACTGTCTTCCTAGGCTACGCCAGATGCCAATCTTAACCCTATAAAAGAAGACACCCAACTGCCTCTTAGTGCTGACGCCATTTTTTGGCTCAGCCTAGCAGGTCCGCTTGCCACATGCTAATAAAATCTTCTTTCTTCCTTTACCTGGCTAGCATCTTCTTCCTGAGTGACCTTACGCCCTGCATTGCTGTAAAGCCACCACCAAGAAGACTCTCACCAGATGCGTTCCCTGGACTTAGGACTTCCCAGCCTCTGAAACTGCAAGTAATAAACTTCATTTTCTTACAATTACCCAATTCCATATATTTTGTTATAGGCAATAGAAACAGACTAATACATGCCTCCTATCCTGCCTCCCTGCTTCTTCTCTTGCCCGCACAGCACAGAAGGGTCCTCTTAACACACAGCCACGGCACAAAGCACCTCTGCCGAAACCCTCCATCAAACCTGACCACTGGCTTCCAGGAGCTTCCAGAGCTGCTCAACTCTACCCCCCCCTTACCCCTCCCACACCAACTCAGACTCCTTTCCTCCCACCCACCCCTTCCCTCACTGTCCTCCCACCACAGCTGCTCACTGCTCTGGCCTCTTCTAGGAATGCTGTCCTCCCAGATCCCTCATAGCTCACTCCTTCTGTTCATACTTTATCTTGTAAGAGAAGCCGTCCCTCAGGGCCTTTTATGAAATAGCAACCCCTCTTCTCCACACCCCAGCTTTCCTTGCTTTACTTTCTTCTCATTTCAGATCACCACCTAACACCTCTGCTGTGTGTTGTTGTTGTTGAGGCTGTTGATGGTCTGTTTCTCCCAGTGGAGTGTGAGCTCCCTGAGAGCAGGGGATTTGTTAGTCTTGTTCTGTGTCCCAAAGAGGAGCCAGCATGTCCTGGGCAGTCATTAATAATTGGATGGGCCGGCCCGGTGGCGCACTGGAGAGTGCACCGCTTGGGAGTGCGGCGGCGCTCCCACCAAGGGTTCGGATCCCATGTGGCGACCGGTTCCCGCTCACTGGCTGAGCGCGGTGCGGCCGCAACACCGAGGGTTGCGATCCCATTACCGGTCAGTAAAAAAGACAAAAAAGGAAAAAAATTTTAAAAATTTAAAAATAATTGGTGAATGACCCAGTGGAACAATACATGAATGAATAAAGAAAGGTTTAAAAAATTTAAAAATAATTGGTGAATGACCCAGTGGAACAATACATGAATGAATAAAGAAAGGAGAAGTTATATGACTCTGTATTACTATAAAGTTGCCAGGCATGTGTGGAACCTGCTTTAGCATTTCTTGAGAGAGACGGGCCTCCAGTATCATGCCCCAGAGGTCTGGTCAGGTGGAATTAGGACTGTGTTATATCAACTCTTCCCGCCTCTGTCTTGAGATAATTCTGTCCTGGTTAATGAGCCCACCTGGGCATGCAGACGAGGGCATGAAGGTGACCCATGTAGAACTCTGTGGCTGAGAGCCAGGGCTTCCCACTCAGACCTCAGATCCCATAGCATTGTCAGCCTAGTCAAGAAGCACCTGTCTTCTATGTGTTCAGGGCCCAAGGATGGGGTTCTCCCTGCACCCCCTGCTTTGCTCATTCGCCTCTTGTGCTTTCTCCTTTCACCCTTCCCATCTCATGCATGCCGAGTTGTCAGAAGGAGAGAAGAATGCCATTCATCACTGATGTTCCTTTACCTGGTCATCCTCCCCTCAGCGTTGTATGCCACGTCCCTGTCTTGCTGGCTTGCCCCACAGCCTTTCATTCCGCGCCTGTGTTTCTTTGCATGCTTGTGCTCTGCTGGCCTCTGTCCCCGTCACTTGGAGTCCTGCCTGTCCTCCCACCGCCCCCCCATACTGTCCCTGTGGGCCCTTCCCTCTCCTCTCCACTAAGCTTCCTTTCATGCTGCCTCTTTCAGACTGTGCAGCCATCTCCAGTTGACATTCAAGCATCATTCCATTTTGAAGCAGGGAAGACCCTCCAAAGCTGGCCCTGATACTCCCTTTGGTTTTTCTCTGTGCTCTTAGGTATGACGACTGCTTCAGCCAATCCGATCTACTTATCATCTCAGGAAATCATCTTGCACATTCCTTCCTCTATGTTCCTGCTGTTTTCCAAGACTGCAGTGTTCACTTCAGGGCCTTTTTATGGTAGCTGTTGTTTTTGGTGACCCAGCACGTATTCCTCCCCTCTCCCTTCTGGTATCAGAACCTAACCCACCATCTACCAGTAGAGACAGATGTGCAAATCCAGCTTGTTAATCAATGTAAGCTCCAGAAGGCCAGAGACTTGGTCTGTTTTATTCATTGCTGAATCTCCAATACCTAAAACAGTGCCTGGTTCCTACGTATGGGGCCATACTAGGTACTCTGTAAATATTTGTGAATTCATATCTCTACTATATTGGATATAGCTTATTTACCTTTTATATACCTTGCTAAAATATTTATATATCCAGATTTCCTTTTTTGATACAGATGTTTAAAAGAACATTTTCAAGGCCAAGTCCTAAGATGTCAGTGACCTCCAGTGTCTTATTCACTAAAGTATCTCTAGTACCTAAAGCAAGAGACACTCTATAAATATTTATGGAATGAATAATTCAGGCATTTGATTAGTGAAGTTTCAACTGAGCAAAGAAATGGAAATTTGAAGCTCAAATTTAGTACATTTATTTACATTTATTTTAATAAAATTAGAGTTTACAGGTGCTCTCACAAATATCCCCTCACTTGTATCTTACAACAATCCTAAGAAGTCTATTTTGTCAGTTTTATAGATGAGGAAAAAGGCTTAGAGGAATCTCTTAAAAAGCTTGTCTAAGATTATATAGTTAGCAGATTGGGACTTGAACTCAAGACTTGACTCCAAGATTTATGATCTTCCCACTTTTTCATGGATACCAATTCATGCAGAACTCATGAGAAATCAACATTTTAAAACTAGAACAAAATAATAGAATCTTAGAATTGGAAATGGACTTACACATCACAAATTCCAAACTCCTTCCTCATTTTTCTTTTTTTTTAATTTAAATTTATTAGTATTATTTTTTACATTTTAAGATATGGAGCAGTTGGGGGGAGGGGGAGAGGGAAAGGAGGAAGGAAATAGGATGGGAGGAGTAGGTCCTTCCTCATTTTTCAAAAGAGGAAAATAAGGTATGGAGAGTTTATATGGTGTATCTAAAGGTGCACATCCATTTTAAGAAGTAATTATACTGAAGCTGGCTTCTCCGACTACTGCCTCTAGTTTGTCCTCACGTTTCACTCTTGGCTTGAGAGAATGGATTAAGCTTGCAGGAGACTAATCTGTCCTCTGCTTTCTCTGCATCAGAGGCCTGTGAAAAGCCAGGCCCCTCTCTGACAGGAGCTTGGCTCTCGTTGAAGGAAACTCAATTTCTCTCTCCCTGTCATTTCTTTATCCTTCTTTCCTGTTTACCTTGCAGGTGGAGAGTGGGAGTCATGGAAGAGGCATCCTGCTGGGGTTTCCTACTCCTTCCCTATAGAAAGTCTTGGTAAAGGCCTTCCTAAGTGTGAAAGTTAATAAAATAACAACCCCACCTCACACTCCATTAATATACTGTTTTTATATTTGGTCCTGCCCTTGAAGTGTTTACAATTCAGAACCTAGTGTTGTGTTTCTTTCTTTCTCTAGTGCTTTCTGGTGTAGATGCCACCCCCACTGAGAGTTCACATTGTATGAATTCTAACAGAATCTTGCCTTCTGTTAGAAGGAATGCCTTTAGGGCCGGCCCGGTGGCGCACTGGAGAGTGTGCCACTTGGGAGTGCGGTGGCGCTCCCGCTGAGGGTTCGGATCCCATGTGGTGACCAGTTCCCGCTCACTGGCTGAGCGCGGCGCGGGTGCAACACTGAGGGTTGCGATCCCGTTGCCGGTCCCCGGTACGGGTGCGACACCGAGAGTTGCAATCCCGTTACCGGCCAGTAAAAAAGACAAAAAGGAAAAAAAAAAAAAAAAGAAGGAATGCCTTTACCAGGCCTGTGGGGAAGATAGATTACATTGTTTGGCCTTGCATGCCATTCTGTCATTATCAGTCAAAACTTGACGGTAGGAAGAGCACAGACCTGAAGTTTGCCAGTAGAAATGCAATGAAATAGCATTTTTTAAACTATCAAATAGACAAAAAAC
Organism: Galeopterus variegatus; assembly: GCF_000696425.1. NCBI lineage: Eukaryota > Metazoa > Chordata > Mammalia > Dermoptera > Cynocephalidae > Galeopterus > Galeopterus variegatus. The sequence continues at coordinate 49,785 of NW_007734509.1, forward strand.
TTATAGAGATTGACCATATTTTGTGCTGGCAAGAGTGTGAGAAAATGCTGCTGTGAATGTGCATTGCTGCACCTTTTGGGAATGCAGCCTGCTACTAAAATGAAAAATAGATCACATTCAGTAATGTCACTCGTTTATTTATCCTATGGAAATCAATGTTCTAGTTTGTAAGGATATATGTTCAAGAACATTTACTGTAGCTTTATTTGCCGTAACAAAAACCTAGAGACAATTTGAATTTTATCCGGAAGTTTTGAATAAGTCATAGTTCATCTGTAATATACAATGTATCATGCAATTATTTTTAAAAAATGAATTAATAGCCTGTGTGGCCTTGAAAAGCTGTCTGTGGTATACTCATAAGTAATAAAGTTGTACAGTAATATTAACGGAAGGATCTTACTTTGGGGGGAACAAAGGAAATCTTTTTATGTGCATATACATGATTATATTGGTCTGGAGAAAGAAGTAATAGGATACCACCGCAGCTTTTAAAATCTGCTTCCTTCAAGGTAGAATTGAGATGGGGGAGGAAACATTAACACATCTGTCTTGTTTAACTTGCTGCAGCAAGCATGTATTGATATTGTGTTTTTTTAAATATAGGGACAAATTTTGAGAGAATGGGTTTGAGATAGATGGATGATAACCTAGTTTCTATCACTTAACGCTTATGAGAAATTTGGCAGATTACTTAACCTCAGCCTCATCTGTAACAGAAATATCCACCTCCGTGTTTGCTTAAAGGCAGTATAGAAAGCATGTAGCGCATCGGAGTCCTGTAAATGTTAGTTTCTTTTTCCTCATACACAGTATTTTTGGAGTAGAATATTAAAACACATGCAAAATGCATTGCTTTCCTACTGGTACGTGTCCTGCTGATGTTCTCAACTTGGCCTAACAAAGAGGTGGATTAGTGTCTGCAAAAAAAAACCCATCCAGGACATAATCTCTGTTTCCCCACCTTAATCCTTTTAGAGACAAAGTAAGAATAATATACAATAGTGTGTTGGCCTTCCGGGGGTTATTTACCTGGTACCTCAGTTATTAGTAACCCAGCTGAGAAGTAGGAAGGAAGGAAAGAGGGACTCTGAATAGCAAAACAGATGTCTAAAGTTCATGCTCTTTCCAGATTGTTAATTCTTATTGTAGATAACCCAAACTAGCTTTTCCAACCGTGACACACTAGTGAGGATGCTGCAGCAGGCACCTGAGAGCAGCCAGAACTGGCAGCCTGGTCTGAGCCGAAGGGCACATGGAAGACTAAAACACAAACACAAGAACTCAGGAAGCCGGATGGTCTGGGTCCAGGCCCTGTTTTCACATCAATAACTGTTCTTCATAATGACAATGCCGAATTATTAGGGGGAGATAAATTTATTCTTCATATAATGTTGTAAAGGCCTCTAGAGCATGATACAGTCTAGAAATATTACTGCCAGATATGATTAAACTCTTTCAGTTTTGCTCCTTAAAATGTAAGTTTTGTTTTTGTACCAGAATTTGTTTTGTATCCAGAGTATAACAGTGGTCTTTATTCCTACTAGAGAAAGATAGAATAACTGCCTAAAGTTAGAAATCTGCAAAGCCAAGTGTGACAGGTGCTAGAAATTGTTCAAAAAGGATCTTAACGTGGAACCATGAAATGATTTCCTACAAGTGCCTTGTTTGCTCTTTGAGTAAATAAGGTCTCCAATCTATAGTCCAAAATCTTTGGGGCCTGATGAGTTTTGGAATTCAGAGGTTTTCAGATTTTTTGAAAGGTAGTGTGTATGTATATATACCTTATGTTATGTAATAGCCCTGGCAGGGTCTAAGGCACCATAATCAAACATTAATATTTCAACAGTGATGTGTGAAATATTAATTAGGACAGTGTGTAGTTTATTTGAATAATAAACCAGTAAACAAAATAGTGGAATAAATATAGGGTGTAAATACTCTAATAGTCTTATTTCTAAGGAAAACATCTTATAAGTCTTTAAGTAAGTACAGATTCAAATTCAGTTAAATATACCCGTGCATGCACAAACCATGAATACCAGTTACCTCTGGTTCTCGTGCATCCTAGAGGAGAGGAGTATCGGTGCTTATTCCCAGCAGCCGGCCACAGGTGGGCATCTGGTGCCAGCAGGAGCCAGACTAAGGGCAGCACTGTAACAGGTGCCCTTTTAAAGGACTTTTCCCTGTGTCACATGGTTCATTAATTTGGGTTACCCTCCAAGCAATCCCTCTTTAATTATGAAAATTGCCATAAACTCATGTTCACTGAAAAATGTGCACAGTTCGAGGTCAGCCATTGACTGCTCACACATTTTTACCATATCATCTAGTGATTTTTTTCCTCCTGTGTTTACAATTTCCTTTTCATCATCACTGTTATCCTCGTGATTATATTTAAAACTATTTCCGCAGTTTCTCCACTTAAGACATGTACAACAGGAGCATCATTGTCAATGTGGAACATTTCTTTGATGTCAGCTTTATTCATACTTTGTAGCTAATAAACTTTTGGCATAAGGTAGTCTTCTCATTAGTGATATGAAATCCTTCAAAGTTTTTATCTGTAAATTTGATTTCAAAGATCACTGTCAGCCAAAGTCCATGCCAAGCATTTTTATAATAAGCTTTCAATTTTGAAATAATTTTAGATCTACAGGAAAGTTGCAAAGATAGTAGAGTTCCCATATACCCCACACCCATCTTCCACACTAATGTTAAATAACCATGGTACATTTGTTAAACCTTAGAAATTCATGGTAGCATAATACTATTGACTAAAGTCATACTTTACTTAGATTTCACCACTTCCCACTAATGGCCTTTTTCTGTTCTAGGATCCAGTCCAAGGTACCCGATGATGAAATCTTCTCAGTCTCCTCTCGGCTGCAGCAGTTTCTCAGTCTTTCTTTGTTTTTCAGGACTTTGAAACTTTTGAGTACTGATCAGGTCCTCTGTAGAATGTCCCTCAATTTGAGTTTGTCTGATGTTCCCTCATGATTAGTCTGAGGTTTTGCATCATATCAGTGCCCGGCATTTTTTTTTTTTCCTTTTTGTCTTTTTTACTGACCGGTAACGGGATCGCAACCCTCGGTGTCGCGCCCGTACCGGGGACCGGCAACGGGATCACAACCCTTGGTGTTGTGCCCCGCACCGCGCTCAACCAGTGAGCGGGAACCGGTCTCCACATGGGATCCGAACCCTCGGCGGGAGCACCGCAGCACTCCCAAGCAGCGCACTCTCCAGTGCGCCACCGGGCCGGCCCCAGTGCCTGGCATTTTTAATGTTGATTTAGCAACATCATTTCAAGCCTTAGCGACTGTGTTAATGGCATTCTGAAGACTGAAATGTTCCAGGAAGGCTCATTCAGAGGCCCTTGTTAACTATAGCAAACAAACACCTAGAACAGTTTTTGTTATATTTTTTAGGTGCTTTTTCTTGTTTGTCATGGAGGGTAGAATTCCATGTTGGCATCACAAGAAATCGAGGACGGGCTGTATGGAGCACTTATGTAGGAACAGTGAAGTCTAACAGTCCTTCCCAACCAGCTTGCCTGCAGTGAGCTCATGTTGCTGCTATGTAGTTATTGATCAGTCAAAAAGTATTTATCTGTTATTCATGTTGTGTTTGCATAGTAAAGCCCAGGTAAGTAGGTAAGTTATGTTTACCAGTCAAACATCTTGGATATTGCTCTTTCCAGTCACTGCCAGTTTTACCTAATGTGGCCGGCAACAGTGGCACACCCCAAGAACAGCTGGCCTATTCCTCGAAGCTAGGGGGTGCTCACTCATCAGCACTGTTAATGTTTTTCAGAGCATAGCACCAGGAAAGAGCTGTTTCACCAGCATTGTCAATTTGTTCAAGACTAAGGTTTTTATCACATATGATTTTGCCATACTTGTCAATCTAATTTTGTTTTTGTTTTTGGGTTGGTTTTTTTTTTTTTTTTTTTTTTTTTTCTTTTTTTTCTTTTTTACTGTCCGTTATCGGGATCGCATCTCTCGGTGTCGCACCCATACCGGCGCACTATAGCAGTGCGCCACCGGGCCGGCCCCAGAATTTAATTTTCTTTTTTTTTTTCCTTTTTGTCTTTTTTACTGACCGGTCACGGGATCGCAACCCTCGGTGTCGCACCCATACCGGCGCACTATAGCAGTGCGCCACCGGGCCGGCCCCAGAATTTAATTTTCTTTTTTTTTTTCCTTTTTGTCTTTTTTACTGACCGGTCACGGGATCGCAACCCTCGGTGTCGCACCCATACCGGCGCACTATAGCAGTGCGCCACCGGGCCGGCCCCAGAATTTAATTTTCTTTTTTTTTTTCCTTTTTGTCTTTTTTACTGACCGGTCACGGGATCGCAACCCTCGGTGTCGCACCCATACCGGCGCACTATAGCAGTGCGCCACCGGGCCGGCCCCAGAATTTAATTTTCTTTTTTTTTTTCCTTTTTGTCTTTTTTACTGACCGGTCACGGGATCGCAACCCTCGGTGTTGCTCCCGCGCCTCGCTCAGCCAGTGAGCGGGAACCGGTCTGTATGTGGGATCCGAACCCTCGGCGGGAGCACCACCACACTTCCCAAGCGGCGCACTATAGCAGTGCGCCACCGGGCCGGCCCCAGAATTTAATTTTCTGATGCTGCTTGATCAGTAAAAGCTTTTTCCATTTGCTTTTCAGATTATTTTAGACAATGATGCTTCTTAAATTTCTGTAGCCAACTTAATGTTCACACACATTCAAGGTCTAGTTCTTCATGGTATATTCTAGATATGTTCCAGGTATACACACACTTCTTGTTGAATCCTCTCAACCAACACATGATGAAGGTCTTCAATTTTTGTGTTATGCAATGTTTTCTTATTTTCATTAATTCTTGTTCATCATGACTATAAAACTTATCTTCTGTTTCTTTATGTCATACAAAGGAGGGGTTTTCAAAAATTCCATGGAGAGATTTGTATTATCTTTCAATTCTATTTTTCTGTGAACTTCTTTTTTTTTTTTT
>NW_007734509.1:55787-92153 GCF_000696425.1 Galeopterus variegatus
TTTAAAAAATTTAAAAATAATTGGTGAATGACCCAGTGGAACAATACATGAATGAATAAAGAAAGGAGAAGTTATATGACTCTGTATTACTATAAAGTTGCCAGGCATGTGTGGAACCTGCTTTAGCATTTCTTGAGAGAGACGGGCCTCCAGTATCATGCCCCAGAGGTCTGGTCAGGTGGAATTAGGACTGTGTTATATCAACTCTTCCCGCCTCTGTCTTGAGATAATTCTGTCCTGGTTAATGAGCCCACCTGGGCATGCAGACGAGGGCATGAAGGTGACCCATGTAGAACTCTGTGGCTGAGAGCCAGGGCTTCCCACTCAGACCTCAGATCCCATAGCATTGTCAGCCTAGTCAAGAAGCACCTGTCTTCTATGTGTTCAGGGCCCAAGGATGGGGTTCTCCCTGCACCCCCTGCTTTGCTCATTCGCCTCTTGTGCTTTCTCCTTTCACCCTTCCCATCTCATGCATGCCGAGTTGTCAGAAGGAGAGAAGAATGCCATTCATCACTGATGTTCCTTTACCTGGTCATCCTCCCCTCAGCGTTGTATGCCACGTCCCTGTCTTGCTGGCTTGCCCCACAGCCTTTCATTCCGCGCCTGTGTTTCTTTGCATGCTTGTGCTCTGCTGGCCTCTGTCCCCGTCACTTGGAGTCCTGCCTGTCCTCCCACCCCACCCCCCATACTGTCCCTGTGGGCCCTTCCCTCTCCTCTCCACTAAGCTTCCTTTCATGCTGCCTCTTTCAGACTGTGCAGCCATCTCCAGTTGACATTCAAGCATCATTCCATTTTGAAGCAGGGAAGACCCTCCAAAGCTGGCCCTGATACTCCCTTTGGTTTTTCTCTGTGCTCTTAGGTATGACGACTGCTTCAGCCAAACCGATCTACTTATCATCTCAGGAAATCATCTTGCACATTCCTTCCTCTATGTTCCTGCTGTTTTCCAAGACTGCAGTGTTCACTTCAGGGCCTTTTTATGGTAGCTGTTGTTTTTGGTGACCCAGCACATATTCCTCCCCTCTCCCTTCTGGTATCAGAACCTAACCCACCATCTACCAGTAGAGACAGATGTGCAAATCCAGCTTGTTAATCATGGTTTCCCCTTCCCCTGGCAACAGTGATTGTTTCAGGCAAAGATAAATGTCCAAGCAGGGCCAAAGTCCTTCCCTGAGTTTTCTCTCCACTAGAATTAGCTGAAAACCTGCTTCTGCCTCTGGGGTCACTGTGTCAAAGAATTTTCATCTGGAGGAACATCCCATCTGCATTATTAAAGGACATGGCTGACACACAGAGAGCGGAGAGAATGTCATTAAGTCCTGGATCTACCTTGTGGTTCCTAGTAACATAAGCCAGTCCATCATTTTAGCTTAAGATAATTTGAGTTAGTTTTGTCAGGTGCACCTGTAAGAATCCTGACAAATACTACATTGTATATTGATAACATAAATAAATAAAATTACATTTTAAATAAATAAATAAATAAGAATCCTCACAAATGCCTTACTTTGTTCTCCCATTGTCCCTGTGTTTTTATCTATTGTAGCACACACATCACACTGTACAAAAGTCTAATGACCTGCTTATTTCTCTGTGTCCCCCACTGAAAGTCCTTTACTGCACCATAGTGTACTCAGTATCTAGCACTGTGCCTGGCCAGCATTGGGCAGTCTATAAATATTCAACTTAAGCTACTTTCTGTCTTTCCAAATTCTTCCCATCACTCAAGGTCTTAGACTCCCAAGTCATTCATGAAGCTTTCCTATCAAGGGAGAGAATATAGTGAAATGTCCAGCACTGTGCCCAGCACAAAGCAGTCTCTCACAAGAGCTGTAGCCTTCTCTCCTCTTGTTACTCCAGCCAGAAGTGATGCCTCCCTCCTCAGAAGTCCTATATCTCATTTCATCAAATGGCATCTACTTGTGATGTCTTATGTTAGAGTTGTTTGCTTTTCTCTTAAGTTTTCAGTGTGTAAATGCCAGGAAGCAAGGATCTAGCACAGTGTTACATACTAGAGAACCTGCAATTGTTGAATAAACAGGTGAATGCATAAATGGCCATTACTTAGAGGTTAGATGGAGACTGGTAGTCCATTATTGGCTGCAGGAGTTCTTATGCTGTTTGAGACAGAGGTAGATTCAAAGGACCTGAGAAAAGGGTAGAGCTGAATCATACTTTTGCAGAATGTATCAATGCTGTTTGAAAATTTAATTAAAACATAACAGCTAACCACAGCTGAAAAGTAGCTGTGATTATCCCACATACCCAAATATCTTAGTACTTGGTAAAAGCTATACCTCGTCCAAGCTAAATAACTGGAATGAGAGATGAGGTGAACAAGTCAGAGTTCATAATGCCTCAGGTCTGATAAAGGGAAACAATATTACCAAAAGAAGAGGCCAGAAGTTCTGACAGAACTGTGTCTTATAACTCTCACATTAGGCCTCGCACTTGTACTTTTGTCTGTGTGTTCCATGCATAACTAGTAATTGTCTGGCTGATTCGACTTTTCTGATAGAATGTAAGCTCCAGAAGGCCAGAGACTTGGTCTGTTTTATTCATTGCTGAATCTCCAATACCTAAAACAGTGCCTGGTTCCTACGTATGGGGCCATACTAGGTACTCTGTAAATATTTGTGAATTCATATCTCTACTATATTGGATATAGCTTATTTACCTTTTATATACCTTGCTAAAATATTTATATATCCAGATTTCCTTTTTTGATACAGATGTTTAAAAGAACATTTTCAAGGCCAAGTCCTAAGATGTCAGTGACCTCCAGTGTCTTATTCACTAAAGTATCTCTAGTACCTAAAGCAAGAGACACTCTATAAATATTTATGGAATGAATAATTCAGGCATTTGATTAGTGAAGTTTCAACTGAGCAAAGAAATGGAAATTTGAAGCTCAAATTTAGTACATTTATTTACATTTATTTTAATAAAATTAGAGTTTACAGGTGCTCTCACAAATATCCCCTCACTTGTATCTTACAACAATCCTAAGAAGTCTATTTTGTCAGTTTTATAGATGAGGAAAAAGGCTTAGAGGAATCTCTTAAAAAGCTTGTCTAAGATTATATAGTTAGCAGATTGGGACTTGAACTCAAGACTTGACTCCAAGATTTATGATCTTCCCACTTTTTCATGGATACCAATTCATGCAGAACTCATGAGAAATCAACATTTTAAAACTAGAACAAAATAATAGAATCTTAGAATTGGAAATGGACTTACACATCACAAATTCCAAACTCCTTCCTCATTTTTCTTTTTTTTTAATTTAAATTTATTAGTATTATTTTTTACATTTTAAGATATGGAGCAGTTGGGGGGAGGGGGAGAGGGAAAGGAGGAAGGAAATAGGATGGGAGGAGTAGGTCCTTCCTCATTTTTCAAAAGAGGAAAATAAGGTATGGAGAGTTTATATGGTGTATCTAAAGGTGCACATCCATTTTAAGAAGTAATTATACTGAAGCTGGCTTCTCCGACTACTGCCTCTAGTTTGTCCTCACGTTTCACTCTTGGCTTGAGAGAATGGATTAAGCTTGCAGGAGACTAATCTGTCCTCTGCTTTCTCTGCATCAGAGGCCTGTGAAAAGCCAGGCCCCTCTCTGACAGGAGCTTGGCTCTCGTTGAAGGAAACTCAATTTCTCTCTCCCTGTCATTTCTTTATCCTTCTTTCCTGTTTACCTTGCAGGTGGAGAGTGGGAGTCATGGAAGAGGCATCCTGCTGGGGTTTCCTACTCCTTCCCTATAGAAAGTCTTGGTAAAGGCCTTCCTAAGTGTGAAAGTTAATAAAATAACAACCCCACCTCACACTCCATTAATATACTGTTTTTATATTTGGTCCTGCCCTTGAAGTGTTTACAATTCAGAACCTAGTGTTGTGTTTCTTTCTTTCTCTAGTGCTTTCTGGTGTAGATGCCACCCCCACTGAGAGTTCACATTGTATGAATTCTAACAGAATCTTGCCTTCTGTTAGAAGGAATGCCTTTAGGGCCGGCCCGGTGGCGCACTGGAGAGTGTGCCACTTGGGAGTGCGGTGGCGCTCCCGCTGAGGGTTCGGATCCCATGTGGTGACCAGTTCCCGCTCACTGGCTGAGCGCGGCGCGGGTGCAACACTGAGGGTTGCAATCCCGTTGCCGGTCCCCGGTACGGGTGCGACACCGAGGGTTGCAATCCCGTTACCGGCCAGTAAAAAAGACAAAAAAGAAAAAAAAAAAAAAAAGAAGGAATGCCTTTACCAGGCCTGTGGGGAAGATAGATTACATTGTTTGGCCTTGCATGCCATTCTGTCATTATCAGTCAAAACTTGACGGTAGGAAGAGCACAGACCTGAAGTTTGCCAGTAGAAATGCAATGAAATAGCATTTTTTAAACTATCAAATAGACAAAAAACTTATAGAGATTGACCATATTTTGTGCTGGCAAGAGTGTGAGAAAATGCTGCTGTGAATGTGCATTGCTGCACCTTTTGGGAATGCAGCCTGCTACTAAAATGAAAAATAGATCACATTCAGTAATGTCACTTTCGTTTATTTATCCTATGGAAATCAATGTTCTAGTTTGTAAGGATATATGTTCAAGAACATTTACTGTAGCTTTATTTGCCGTAACAAAAACCTAGAGACAATTTGAATTTTATCCGGAAGTTTTGAATAAGTCATAGTTCATCTGTAATATACAATGTATCATGCAATTATTTTTAAAAAATGAATTAATAGCCTGTGTGGCCTTGAAAAGCTGTCTGTGGTATACTCATAAGTAATAAAGTTGTACAGTAATATTAACGGAAGGATCTTACTTTGGGGGGAACAAAGGAAATCTTTTTATGTGCATATACATGATTATATTGGTCTGGAGAAAGAAGTAATAGGATACCACCGCAGCTTTTAAAATCTGCTTCCTTGAAGGTAGAATTGAGATGGGGGAGGAAACATTAACACATCTGTCTTGTTTAACTTGCTGCAGCAAGCATGTATTGATATTGTGTTTTTTTAAATATAGGGACAAATTTTGAGAGAATGGGTTTGAGATAGATGGATGATAACCTAGTTTCTATCACTTAACGCTTATGAGAAATTTGGCAGATTACTTAACCTCAGCCTCATCTGTAACAGAAATATCCACCTCCGTGTTTGCTTAAAGGCAGTATAGAAAGCATGTAGCGCATCGGAGTCCTGTAAATGTTAGTTTCTTTTTCCTCATACACAGTATTTTTGGAGTAGAATATTAAAACACATGCAAAATGCATTGCTTTCCTACTGGTACGTGTCCTGCTGATGTTCTCAACTTGGCCTAACAAAGAGGTGGATTAGTGTCTGCAAAAAAAAACCCATCCAGGACATAATCTCTGTTTCCCCACCTTAATCCTTTTAGAGACAAAGTAAGAATAATATACAATAGTGTGTTGGCCTTCCGGGGGTTATTTACCTGGTACCTCAGTTATTAGTAACCCAGCTGAGAAGTAGGAAGGAAGGAAAGAGGGACTCTGAATAGCAAAACAGATGTCTAAAGTTCATGCTCTTTCCAGATTGTTAATTCTTATTGTAGATAACCCAAACTAGCTTTTCCAACCGTGACACACTAGTGAGGATGCTGCAGCAGGCACCTGAGAGCAGCCAGAACTGGCAGCCTGGTCTGAGCCGAAGGGCACATGGAAGACTAAAACACAAACACAAGAACTCAGGAAGCCGGATGGTCTGGGTCCAGGCCCTGTTTTCACATCAATAACTGTTCTTCATAATGACAATGCCGAATTATTAGGGGGAGATAAATTTATTCTTCATATAATGTTGTAAAGGCCTCTAGAGCATGATACAGTCTAGAAATATTACTGCCAGATATGATTAAACTCTTTCAGTTTTGCTCCTTAAAATGTAAGTTTTGTTTTTGTACCAGAATTTGTTTTGTATCCAGAGTATAACAGTGGTCTTTATTCCTACTAGAGAAAGATAGAATAACTGCCTAAAGTTAGAAATCTGCAAAGCCAAGTGTGACAGGTGCTAGAAATTGTTCAAAAAGGATCTTAACGTGGAACCATGAAATGATTTCCTACAAGTGCCTTGTTTGCTCTTTGAGTAAATAAGGTCTCCAATCTATAGTCCAAAATCTTTGGGGCCTGATGAGTTTTGGAATTCAGAGGTTTTCAGATTTTTTGAAAGGTAGTGTGTATGTATATATACCTTATGTTATGTAATAGCCCTGGCAGGGTCTAAGGCACCATAATCAAACATTAATATTTCAACAGTGATGTGTGAAATATTAATTAGGACAGTGTGTAGTTTATTTGAATAATAAACCAGTAAACAAAATAGTGGAATAAATATAGGGTGTAAATACTCTAATAGTCTTATTTCTAAGGAAAACATCTTATAAGTCTTTAAGTAAGTACAGATTCAAATTCAGTTAAATATACCCGTGCATGCACAAACCATGAATACCAGTTACCTCTGGTTCTCGTGCATCCTAGAGGAGAGGAGTATCGGTGCTTATTCCCAGCAGCCGGCCACAGGTGGGCATCTGGTGCCAGCAGGAGCCAGACTAAGGGCAGCACTGTAACAGGTGCCCTTTTAAAGGACTTTTCCCTGTGTCACATGGTTCATTAATTTGGGTTACCCTCCAAGCAATCCCTCTTTAATTATGAAAATTGCCATAAACTCATGTTCACTGAAAAATGTGCACAGTTCGAGGTCAGCCATTGACTGCTCACACATTTTTACCATATCATCTAGTGATTTTTTTCCTCCTGTGTTTACAATTTCCTTTTCATCATCACTGTTATCCTCGTGATTATATTTAAAACTATTTCCGCAGTTTCTCCACTTAAGACATGTACAACAGGAGCATCATTGTCAATGTGGAACATTTCTTTGATGTCAGCTTTATTCATACTTTGTAGCTAATAAACTTTTGGCATAAGGTAGTCTTCTCATTAGTGATATGAAATCCTTCAAAGTTTTTATCTGTAAATTTGATTTCAAAGATCACTGTCAGCCAAAGTCCATGCCAAGCATTTTTATAATAAGCTTTCAATTTTGAAATAATTTTAGATCTACAGGAAAGTTGCAAAGATAGTAGAGTTCCCATATACCCCACACCCATCTTCCACACTAATGTTAAATAACCATGGTACATTTGTTAAACCTTAGAAATTCATGGTAGCATAATACTATTGACTAAAGTCATACTTTACTTAGATTTCACCACTTCCCACTAATGGCCTTTTTCTGTTCTAGGATCCAGTCCAAGGTACCCGATGATGAAATCTTCTCAGTCTCCTCTCGGCTGCAGCAGTTTCTCAGTCTTTCTTTGTTTTTCAGGACTTTGAAACTTTTGAGTACTGATCAGGTCCTCTGTAGAATGTCCCTCAATTTGAGTTTGTCTGATGTTCCCTCATGATTAGTCTGAGGTTTTGCATCATATCAGTGCCCGGCATTTTTTTTTTTTCCTTTTTGTCTTTTTTACTGACCGGTAACGGGATCGCAACCCTCGGTGTCGCGCCCGTACTGGGGACCGGCAACGGGATCACAACCCTTGGTGTTGTGCCCCGCACCGCGCTCAACCAGTGAGCGGGAACCGGTCTCCACATGGGATCCGAACCCTCGGCGGGAGCACCGCAGCACTCCCAAGCAGCGCACTCTCCAGTGCGCCACCGGGCCGGCCCCAGTGCCTGGCATTTTTAATGTTGATTTAGCAACATCATTTCAAGCCTTAGCGACTGTGTTAATGGCATTCTGAAGACTGAAATGTTCCAGGAAGGCTCATTCAGAGGCCCTTGTTAACTATAGCAAACAAACACCTAGAACAGTTTTTGTTATATTTTTTAGGTGCTTTTTCTTGTTTGTCATGGAGGGTAGAATTCCATGTTGGCATCACAAGAAATCGAGGACGGGCTGTATGGAGCACTTATGTAGGAACAGTGAAGTCTAACAGTCCTTCCCAACCAGCTTGCCTGCAGTGAGCTCATGTTGCTGCTATGTAGTTATTGATCAGTCAAAAAGTATTTATCTGTTATTCATGTTGTGTTTGCATAGTAAAGCCCAGGTAAGTAGGTAAGTTATGTTTACCAGTCAAACATCTTGGATATTGCTCTTTCCAGTCACTGCCAGTTTTACCTAATGTGGCCGGCAACAGTGGCACACCCCAAGAACAGCTGGCCTATTCCTCGAAGCTAGGGGGTGCTCACTCATCAGCACTGTTAATGTTTTTCAGAGCATAGCACCAGGAAAGAGCTGTTTCACCAGCATTGTCAATTTGTTCAAGACTAAGGTTTTTATCACATATGATTTTGCCATACTTGTCAATCTAATTTTGTTTTTGTTTTTGGGTTGGTTTTTTTTTTTTTTTTTTTTTTTGGGGTTGTTTTTTTTTTTTTTTTTTTCTTTTTCCGTGCCCGGCAACGGATCGCAACCCTCAGGGTCGCCCCCGTACCGGACCGGGACCGGCAATGGGATCGCAACCCTCGCTGTTGCTCCCACGCCCCGCTCAGCCAGTGAGCGGGAACCGGTCTGTATGTGGGATCCGAACCCTCGGCGGGAGCACCACCACACTTCCCAAGCGGCGCACTATAGCAGTGCGCCACCGGGCCGGCCCACGACATTAATTTCTTTTTTTTTTTTTTTTTTTCTTTTTCCGTGCCCGGCAACGGATCGCAACCCTCAGGGTCGCCCCCGTACCGGACCGGGACCGGCAATGGGATCGCAACCCTCGCTGTTGCTCCCACGCCCCGCTCAGCCAGTGAGCGGGAACCGGTCTGTATGTGGGATCCGAACCCTCGGCGGGAGCACCACCACACTTCCCAAGCGGCGCACTATAGCAGTGCGCCACCGGGCCGGCCCACGACATTAATTTCTTTTTTTTTTTTTTTTTTTCTTTTTCCGTGCCCGGCAACGGATCGCAACCCTCAGGGTCGCCCCCGTACCGGACCGGGACCGGCAATGGGATCGCAACCCTCGCTGTTGCTCCCACGCCCCGCTCAGCCAGTGAGCGGGAACCGGTCTGTATGTGGGATCCGAACCCTCGGCGGGAGCACCACCACACTTCCCAAGCGGCGCACTATAGCAGTGCGCCACCGGGCCGGCCCACGACATTAATTTCTTTTTTTTTTTTTTTTTTTCTTTTTCCGTGCCCGGCAACGGATCGCAACCCTCAGGGTCGCCCCCGTACCGGACCGGGACCGGCAATGGGATCGCAACCCTCGCTGTTGCTCCCACGCCCCGCTCAGCCAGTGAGCGGGAACCGGTCTGTATGTGGGATCCGAACCCTCGGCGGGAGCACCACCACACTTCCCAAGCGGCGCACTATAGCAGTGCGCCACCGGGCCGGCCCACGACATTAATTTCTTTTTTTTTTTTTTTTTTTCTTTTTCCGTGCCCGGCAACGGATCGCAACCCTCAGGGTCGCCCCCGTACCGGACCGGGACCGGCAATGGGATCGCAACCCTCGCTGTTGCTCCCACGCCCCGCTCAGCCAGTGAGCGGGAACCGGTCTGTATGTGGGATCCGAACCCTCGGCGGGAGCACCACCACACTTCCCAAGCGGCGCACTATAGCAGTGCGCCACCGGGCCGGCCCACGACATTAATTTCTTTTTTTTTTTTTTTTTTTCTTTTTCCGTGCCCGGCAACGGATCGCAACCCTCAGGGTCGCCCCCGTACCGGACCGGGACCGGCAATGGGATCGCAACCCTCGCTGTTGCTCCCACGCCCCGCTCAGCCAGTGAGCGGGAACCGGTCTGTATGTGGGATCCGAACCCTCGGCGGGAGCACCACCACACTTCCCAAGCGGCGCACTATAGCAGTGCGCCACCGGGCCGGCCCACGACATTAATTTCTTTTTTTTTTTTTTTTTTTCTTTTTCCGTGCCCGGCAACGGATCGCAACCCTCAGGGTCGCCCCCGTACCGGACCGGGACCGGCAATGGGATCGCAACCCTCGCTGTTGCTCCCACGCCCCGCTCAGCCAGTGAGCGGGAACCGGTCTGTATGTGGGATCCGAACCCTCGGCGGGAGCACCACCACACTTCCCAAGCGGCGCACTATAGCAGTGCGCCACCGGGCCGGCCCCAGAATTTAATTTTCTGATGCTGCTTGATCAGTAAAAGCTTTTTCCATTTGCTTTTCAGATTATTTTAGACAATGATGCTTCTTAAATTTCTGTAGCCAACTTAATGTTCACACACATTCAAGGTCTAGTTCTTCATGGTATATTCTAGATATGTTCCAGGTATACACACACTTCTTGTTGAATCCTCTCAACCAACACATGATGAAGGTCTTCAATTTTTGTGTTATGCAATGTTTTCTTATTTTCATTAATTCTTGTTCATCATGACTATAAAACTTATCTTCTGTTTCTTTATGTCATACAAAGGAGGGGTTTTCAAAAATTCCATGGAGAGATTTGTATTATCTTTCAATTCTATTTTTCTGTGAACTTCTTTTTTTTTTTTTTTTGTCTTTTTCTGTGTCCGGCAACGGATCGCAACCCTCAGTGTTGCCCCCGTACCGGACCGGGACCGGCAACGGGATCGCAACCCTCGGTGTTGCTCCCGCGCCTCGCTCAGCCAGTGAGCGGGAACCGGTCTGTATGTGGGATCCGAACCCTCGGGCGGGAGCGCCGCCGCGCTTCCCAAGCGGCGCACTATCCAGTGCGCCACCGGGCCGGCCCTGTGAACTTCTTAAAGTACCCTCTTGGTAACACTTCTACTCCACAATCTTGAGTAAAATGCCTCAGGGACACACCAGGATCAAGCCTCTGTAATAACATCACTCTTTGCTATTGTTAATGAAAGATGCTTCTTATCTTTTATTTATCTTCTCACTGTTACTCATAAGGATATCTTTGACTCTACTTGACATTTTTATGGTTACAAAGGAACAAAAAAAGCAGCAAAATATCAGCACAGCAGATATTTGGAGAGGGATGCCATGATACAACTGAGTCTTAGAAAAATAAGTTTTGGTGCCAAACTTAGGGAGCTAACTTGGTTTTGAAAGTTTTTCAGACTTCAGAATTGCTAATAAGGAATTGTGAACTGAATTTTTTGGAAGAAATTTTTTTATGGGGTAAGAGAAATGTCAATTCCCAGATACATTCATTAAGAAATGTTTCCTGAGCACCTAGGACAGTGACTCCCAATTTTTTTTAAACTAGAGTCTGCTTTATCCTTGGAGCTATGTGTATACAACTGTCAAACAAGGGTTCTGATTGGTGTGGATAACCAACACACTGAAATACATTGAAGTGATGTCATTTATAGAAAGAACAAGTACTGTATCCTGTATGCCAGTTGATGTTATACATAAAATTTGTTAATTTAATGTATATCGTAGTTTAAATATACACAAAATAGAACAGATTCCTTTTACATCTTACCAGAAGTCCAAGGGTCTTAGGCTGCAAACCACTATATATGTCCCAGGCTCTGCACACAAAAATGAATGTATGGTCTTTAAAAATACAAAAGTGAGTAGCGTGTGGAACCACATATACAAAGGGGAGTCATAGGCATCATTGGTTCAGGGCTTACAATTTAGAATGAGACCAGAACAGGTACACAGATCAATTACTCACAATGCAAAAAGCAAGCGGTTGTAGAAGTAAGACTTTAGAGGAATGAGCGATTAAGTGTCTGTCTAGGAGGAATTAGGGAAGAAATAGGAGGGCTTACAGAATAAGCGACATCTGTACCAGACCTTGTAGGATGAGTGGGATTTTACTGGGTGGATAGGAGAGTTTGCTAGGGATCCCCCTCCCCTGATATCTGTGCTCTCCCTATTCATTAGTAATAAATCCCCTAATTTAGCTGAAGACTAAATTTCCCATTCCCCCTTTCAGCTAGGAGGGGCCATGGACTGAGTTCTAGTTTAGTAAGCGGAAATGGTGTATGCATCTTTGGCAGTGAGGCATAAAGTGGTGAGTTTGAAGGTTGTTAAGTAGCTGAGGGAAATAGCAAGATAATTTAGACAACAGAAGAAATAAAGCCTTGTGCAATTTCTTAGAGCCTGATGCAATACGTTTACCTCTGTTGTTTCTCACTAGCAATTCAACACTGAATCTGAAGTGGTCCTAACAACATGATGTAGAGGGAAGCCATACCCTTCTCCCATAGGATCAGAAGTTTAATAGGGCCATTGTCCACTAGTTCATCCATCTGAAGGGGGAAAGGCCAGTGCCCTGACTTTAAAACCTCATAAATGACACAATCCTTTTTACATCCCAGCTGTCATCCCAAGTGTCAGCCACTTCAGTGTATTTAGTATTTCCATTTAAAGGACTTACTACAGAGTAGGCCAAATTTTACTCTATTAAAAAAAAACAGCCACAAAGAATGAACTTAGAAGACAAATCACTGAACAGTATATATCAACTGTGCGTTCCTATAATAAAAAGTAACCCTACTACAAGAACCTAAGGATTTTAGTCCGCTTGTTTCTACGTATGCAGAATATCCTCATGTGAGAGCTGCAGAGGGATTTACCCTCATCTTTGCATTAGACTTACATCTTCCAGGTGTAGTTCTAATGTACTTACTGGAATTTATACTACAACAGGCCTTGCTATGGAATACAACTAGAATCCACATTTCTCAGCCTAGTGTATTTACTCCCTAATATAACAATTGGAAAATAGAAGTTAAAGTAAGTTCTGCCAAAATGGACAGTAATATATACAAAGCCTTGGGTCTGAAATGAATTACTTTTGTGTGATGACCATCTGGTTGAATTACCAATATGTGTATTGGCAATGGCATCCCCCGAAACTGCCTTTAAAATAGAAGATTCAACCACAAAGAACCTCTGAGTCTAAGAAATGTAGGTGTCAGCACTATAGAGGTTTTTTTTTAAATGTCAAAGAAATGTACCAGATTTAGGGCCGGCCCGGTGGCGCAATGGATAGTGCGCTGCTTGGGAAGTGCGGCGGCGCTCCCGCCCGAGGGTTCGGATCCCACATACAGACCGGTTCTGCTGTACCGTACATCCGCTAAAAATATTCATCACAGAACTATTATAGCTAAAAAATTAGAAAATCCTACATATTAAAGATGGGAATGGATAAATTATTGATGACGTAAAATTTTACTCCCCCCAAATTCACCCATGTTTGGTGGGAAAAAGGCAATGAAATAATTACATTAGAAATGTACCACTCTGAGCGCTGGCTGGTTAGTTCACTTGGTTAGAGCGTGGCTCTAAAACACCAAGATCAAGGGTTTGGTCTTCCGTAAGGTCAGCCATCAAAAAAAAAAAAAAGAAATGTACCAGATTTATAAAAAACAGGGCAAACATTTAGTTGAAACATAAAATTAATGTCATCTCACTCTTTGTCAAGTCCTCCCCTGAATGTTATGACCATGTGCGTTAATATTTTACCAACCCAATTTGATGAGAAGGTATACAAAAGATGACTCTTAAGTTTATTGTTTGCTTTAAGAATATAAAAAAAATCAATATTTTTGTCATATTTGCTTCTTAAATTCAAGAATATTAACAGAAGCCTCTTTATGCTAATAGTCCCTCAGATATTTCTGAAGATCTCAAGGGCTACAAATTGACATTCTCCAGCACATGCTGCCAAATGCCTGCTTCGTCAAATGTTTTTGTATCAGCAAAACTTTATTTGGTAGCCTCTCTAAAGGCTGTTTTTAGCCTATGACATGGTCGTATAAAATATTTCATTGACTTCTGTATTGTTATAACTCTTTAATATAGTTAGTTGTCAAAGTTTCTTTGACAAGAATACTTTTATTCCTGTAATTCAGCGTTAAAGAGCACCCCAGATAGAAGTACACACACCAGAGGGCATCCTGTTTGAATCCCCAGGTTTCCCAAGCTGAGCATCTCCCCTGCTTTGCTTCCCACCTTCTCCTGCCCTCGTCACTTGTACCCAAGTCACGCACAGCAGTTCTTACTTCCCAGTGCCTCCAGCAGCCTGCTCTCTCCAACCCATCCCCTGTGTTTTACCCTTGGCAGATGGTTAGTAAATGCTGACCAACTGATAAAGTTCATTTCCCTTTTTATTCCTTACAGTTGGATATGACACTAATTTTAACTAAGTGTTAAATTTCTTTTAAATCCTTTAGGCCAGAGTGTGTTGAAGCAACTTTGAGACACATTCTCTTTGGCCAAATCATTCAACAGCAAAAAAAAAAAAAAAAAAAACTTGAAAAAATTAAGTATTATTCATGTTAGAGAGAAAGTAAATTTCTCACCTCTTTTAGAACTGTTCCTTCAAATACATGTTATTTCCAGTTTAAAGAACTCAGAAATAAAATACTACCCCACTTCATGCACTAGTGTAATTATTTGAATAAAAGCATTTTTAAATGGCTATTACTTCACTTCTTATTTGAATGTACCCCATAATTACTGGTTGTTTATTCTCAAGTAAGAAGTCAGACAAACACTTTGGAATGTCATTCATTTTGTGCACTTCCCATGATATGCTGTCATTTTCAGAGAGACCAGGAATTCGTAGCCTTGTATAGCCTGCTTTCAGTAATACTTAGTCTATCCCAGGGACAGAGAGGATCCTGTAAGCCCTCCAGAGTGAGTATCCACCTCACCCAAGCCACACTGAGACCCTCTAGTGGCACTGAACAGTCCTGTCCTGGTTCCCACAGGCCAGCGTTCTGCATCTACAGAATGTTCCAAGTAATAATGCAGCAAGAGAACCCTCCTGTCCTTTTTAGGGCCTAAAATTCTAAATTAAAGTGAAAGTGAAGCTGATTCAGGCAGGATCTGTGGGTGTGTCTTTTTTTTTCTTTTTCTTTTTTTTCTTTACATAGAATTTCCTACAGTCTATTTACTTTGGTAGGTCACACATCATATTAAGGTGCTGTTCTTAGAGGATGTGGTCTTGTCGGGCTGGGTCACAGACCCTTCAAACCCGTCCTGTGCAGACTGGGTCACAGACCCCTCATATGCAGGTTGTAAGCTACATAGAAAAAGATTCTGGGAGCCACTGGCAAGGTTGACATGCTTTATTCGGATACAAGCTCAGCCCCCAGTGGATCAGAGCCATTGTCTTCTATACTAGAGTCAGATAACCAAGGAACACATGGGTGCACATGCGCAGTTATACCACTTTTACATGACGTATGTACAATAGACACGCTGAGTCTTGCTCAGCCAGATATGGGGTGAGGGAGCCTGACCATTCTGTCTCCATTTTCCTCACAGGTCTCCAGATAAAAACTTTAAAAGGTAGAGATGGATGCTCAAACAGTTAGATAAATATAAACACTGTATAATGGTAATAACAGTGTATACGCACAGACATATATTTAATAACTACATAACAGCACCATCTGGAGAGAACTCAGGGTAGGGTCTTAGATCACAGATTTCAAGATCCTAACCAGGTGTCTTAGTCCATTCCTGCTACTATAAGAAAATACCTTACACTAGGTAATTTAGAAATAATAGAAATTTATTTTTCACAGTTCTGGAAGCTGCGAAGTCAAAAATCAAGGCACTGACACATTTGGTGTCTGGTGAAGTCTCTGCTTTAAAGATGGTGCCTCTTGCTGTGTCCTCACATGGTGGAAGGGGGAAAAAGGGCCAGGTGGTTCTCTGAAGCCTCTTTTATAAGGGCATTAATCCTATTCATGAGGGCAAAGCCCTCACGGTCTAATCACTACAGCAATTACTGGAGTCCCTGTGCATCCCCCTCCCAGGGTCCTATGAGAATCCTAGTATATGGTACCAGAAACCAAGGGGAGGACTGGGGCTCGAATCCAGTGTGGCTGCCATTGCTGCTACTGCCAGTGTTGCTGCTGCACACTGCTCATGAGGCTGTGTTGCATTCTGACCAGCCTCTGTGAGCCTCCCACAGCAGCCTCTCATTCAGGGTCTATGCTCAACAGGGGTTGAGCCTATGTAGAAATGAAAGCCTTGGATTCCTATCTCTGTTCATAGTCTCAGCCGCCCACTGGCTCCGGTCTCCCCACTTACCTTCCTCCTCTCTGGCTCTCATACCAATCAGTTTAATCGTCCTCCATGAGGCTACAAGAAAAGCTCTTTAATTGCTCTTCTGGAAGCCAAGGGAACATACGAACAGCCTACTCACAAATGACAGAAACCCAAACCAAACTAGCTTGAGCAAAAGGAAATTTTAGCTCACATAATAGTCCAAGGGTAGAGCTCAATCAAGGTCACTCGGGCAAGTTGTCTCTCCTTCACTCCTTGCACATGGGCTCTATCTTTGACAGCATCCCTGCTTGGGGGTCAAGATAATTGCTGCACACTCATAGTTCTAGGTGCACTTGTTCCTTGACTAAGTCAAGTGGAAATGAGTCTCAGTCTCTCTTCGCAGTCCCAGGAAGAGCCTCAATGCATCTCGTTAGCTTTGATAGGGCACATTCCTATCCCTGAACTATCCTTGAGGCAGGGGGAACGTGTATCTGGCCAGGCCTGATTTATGTGCCCACTCCTGGAGCTGGAAACAGTTAATACCATATAAAACTAATGTAGGTCAGGGAGGGAGAAATAGACCCCTAGAAGAAAATTGGGTTGCTATTATTAGAAGGGAAATGGATGCAGAATGTGCACAAAAAAATACGTTTTACTTGATGTTTTTCTTAATTACAAATGTATTCTTCTTAGTAACATCCTTCAGTAGTGTGATGACTGCTGCAGTAAGAGAAGAGCAGGTGCCGCAGGAACCCACACAGAACTTCTCACCTACTAGTCTCAATTGCCTCTGTGAAATAGAAGACAGAGATAAGGCCAGCAATGGGCTACTGCAGTGATCTCAAAGTGCGTTCCCTGCACTAGTAGTGGCAGCATCACCTGAGAACTTGTTAGAAATGCACATTCTCAGGCCCCACCCCAGATTGACTCAATTAGAAACTGGAGGTGGGGCCCAGCAATGTAAGTTTTATCAAGTCCTCCAGGTAATGATGATGCACAATGGAGTTTGAGAACCACTGGGTTAGGGCTTTGCTGTTGAAAGTGTGGGCATCACCTGGGAGCTTGTTAGAAATACAGACTCTCTGGCCCCACACCAGACCTACTGAATTATAATCTGCGATTTTAATAAGATCTCCCAGGTGACTTGCTTGCATATTAAAGCACTGTGGTAGGATTCGTGAAGAGAGTAGAGAAGGGGAGTTGTATAGAGTTAACCAGTTGCACACAAAAGGACTGCCAAATGGTGGCACATGAGCTTGTAGACCCTATGTGTCTCGTGGCCCTGATCCCCACAAGTGTGGATTTCTTCCAGTAGCTTTTAAGCAGCTCAAACCTCGAATCAAATACTGCATTCAGATTGACTTGAGGTTGGAGTTAGCAGAGCAGGCACATGTTAGAAAGATGAAAGATTCAGAGTTTAGCATGCTACCATGAGAATGGCCAAAATGGTGCAACATGGAGTCCAGGCTGGAGAGGAAGGAGCGCAACCATGAAGAAAGAGGGTAACAGCCTGAATGTTTCTAATAACTTGAAGCAGGTAAAGTAGGAGAAAAAGCTAGACAGCCAAGTAGTGGTCCAAGTCTGCCAATTAGGGTCTCTGGAGCTGTTGATAGGTCTAAAGAAAATTGTTCACTAGAACTTCCAGGATGATGGAATTGTTCTCTATCTGCACTGTCCAGTACGGTAGTCACTAGCCACATACAGCTGTTGAGTACTTGAAAGGTGACTAGTATGACGGGAATTGCTGGAAGCATTACTATAGTTCTAAAAGCCAAAGCTATACAAAAAGGGGTTCTCAGAAACATTGCTACCTCCTCATCCCACTCACCTGGTTCAATTCCTCTCCTTTCCAGCCCTTTTCACCTACCCTCAGTAAATGACTATTCTTTTTCATTTCTGGTTTATTCTTCCTAAATTTCTTTTGGACAATGAGCTGGTACATGTGTTTTCTTACATTCCCTTCTTTCTTACATGAAGCATAGCTTACTGTAGATACTCTTTGCACTTTGTTTTTTCACTTAGAAGTATGTTTCAGAAATTACTGCCAGTTCATAAAGATCTCCCTCATTTTTTTAAAAGCTACACAGACCTCCATTTTGTGGATGTGCTATAATATTTTCAACCATTCTCCTATGTATAAGCATTTAGGTTGTTTCCAGTATTCCTCATTTACAGCTGACAGTGCTGCAATGAATAACCTTGTGGCCTGTGCAAATTCAAAGCAAAGGAGCTAGATAATCTTAGGCCATATATCAAAATGTGAAACCTTGACATGGCCATCCTCATAGGCCACCTTCACTTTTGAATTGTCACTTTTTGACTCCATGCAGTTGCTGCCCTTGAGACATGCTAGATTCCTTGGACACTCTTGTCACCTTTTAAGTGGGCCTGGTAAACACTCTTTTCAGCAACAACCATTCACCTTCCATTCCAGAGAAGGCACTTTCATTTCAACCTGCTCCTTCCCTAGTCTACTTTCAGGACCTTATTTTCTCTTTGGGTGACTCCTCCTTAACCCTGCCCCCAATCTTTTCATCTCGGTTGAGAGACTCAGAGAGGATAAAAATCTGTCTTGTGATAGGCTACGGTTCTAGATTGCTGATCTTCCTCAGTGATTTATTCACATGGGAGTTATTCTTTGGGCTTCCTGTACAAGTGTTCTGAATGTTTACTGGCCTGTTTGAACTAGAGTTCCACAATAGTGGGCATTAATGGCACTGGGAAAGGCCATATTGTTCTAAAACGTTTCTACACAACTGTAGAAACTTTTTATCTGGGAAAAGATCCATTCAGAATTCACCAAGCTAGTTTTAAAAAGGCAAGAAACCAGTGTATTAAATTATATATTTGGTTCTTTTAAAACAGATTGGTTGGGCATCAAATTCCTGTTTACTTAAATGATTACTCATTTTAGGTGAAAAATCTTAATATACTAATTTTACACAAACTTTAAAAATAGTATTTAAAGTACATGTTAAACACATCTTTTAGACAAGCAAAACTAAATAGTATTTTAAATAAGTTGTACCTAGTTTTAAGACCGATAATCAAAAAAGATAAAAGATTCTGACCAGTGTGAAGTTAAAGGACATTTTATTTACTGAAAGATTAAAAACATGTAGTGCAGAATGCACCACTGAACCCAATTACAAAGCACTGGTGTTAATACACAATGTTTAAGCAATGCTACACTTATTTTTGGCAAAGTGCTGTATTGTTCAGTCTGTGTACAAAACTGACCATCTCTGAACCAATCAGTATAAAAAATTTGTATAAAAACAAAAAAAATTTAGACAGTGGCTCAAGAAAACAAGCTGCCATTTATGCATAGATTGATGTACAGTATATAACCTAACCAAATGTCCCTTTTGAGTTTTCAAGTTGATGAAAAAAAATTTGTGTCCAGAAACACATTAAGGCACACAGTACAATCTACAATACTCTTCAGTCTCCGTAACTCATGCCCTGCCCCTGAAAAGCTAATGTATTCACAACTTGAGAAAAAAACAAAGCCACTTTTAAAAAGTAAAACACACAATTATTGGTTAAAGTTCAAAACCTCTAGAGGAAAGCACAACCAAAAAGCAAGCAAAATCACTCATACACTCCAAGTCTGAAAACACACATACATCCAACCTCCCCAAGTACTGGTTTGGTTTATTAGAAGTCCACCTAAAAAACAAACACTAAAACTTCAGTCAAATACAGAGCAAAACTGGCATTTAACAATTGTACAAGTTTTAAGAATGTCATAAGGAAAATTCTCAATGATATACATTATCCACGCAAGCTGCCTTCCTCTGAGTAGTAACTTCTCCTCCCACATAAGGGATACTGTTGCAAATAGGACATCCTTATCTGTATTCTGTAAAGTACCTCTTTCTCCTCCCTAAACCACTTTAATTGGTGTCAAATTTCAAGTGAAATTGGTACACGGCAAGGCTGACACCATGGTATTATGTAGGTTTTCTAAATAAAGCATTTTTTAATATAACATTTTAAGTATTAAAATAAGTAGATAGGGATGCCATTTATAATACATCAGCATAGCTGACAGCAGTGAAACCATGATAGAAGCCCAACTTTTAAAAGAGTTTAACCAGTATTAATGGGCCATATATAATAAAAAGACAAAACTTTAAGGTAACATTACAAACATATACTAGTGTCTCCCAGTACAAGGAGCAGTCTCTTAACTGATTCTAAAAGCAAAAACTAATACTTGGAAATGTTTAAATTTTTTTCCACTAATCTATTTAAAAGTAAATGTCTGTCTTCTAGTTGGAGTCCTTCATTTTTTTGTTTCCAACTCAAAGAAGATGAAGATAATGGAGATACCCTTCCTTTCTCTTTTTTCCTTAAGTGTATAAAGGAAATATATTTCCTTGAGGAAGAAAAGAAATAGAGAAACTCAGATTTTAACAAAGACATAAGGATTATAAACCAGTGTACTATATAGATCTGAGAAAAGCAAAAACAACAGGCAATGCTGAACAGCCCTCTCAAGTTTTAAGTAAACTGTCTTCTTACTAGAATCAAAGTACTGATACAACAGAGAACATATGTAAACAGGAACAGTTTGCATGGAAAGTGGAAAAATATACAGGAAATTAATGCAAAAAAAAAAAAAAAAGCTCCCTGCAATAGGAAGTCAAAAATCTAATCACTTTGCATCTTCTGCAAAAATTCCCCACCCAACCAACCATGTAAATGCATTGCCACAAAAGATAAATAATGGATGGCTAATCTTGAACTTACAGTGCAGCACATAATTTAATCAGATGAGGAAGAAAAAGTAATAAACATAGGATATAATAAAATACATTATAAAATGTTTTATTAACAAAAACAAACTTTGAAAACATGGTGCATTGTAAAAGCTAAGAAACTCACTCATGAAGCACTACTTGTGTGCACCACATATTCCAGACTTTTTCCAAGTAACATTCTATGTTATCAGTTTAGAAACAGTTGGAGCTACTAAATTCAGAGGGGTCTTATTTCTCACTGCTTGAATTTTTAAGTAATACGCACTAAAGCACATTGTAAACCACTAATATTAACAACAGCAAAAATAATAACAACTCATAATAAAATGCGTTTTGACCATGTCTCAAAGAATACTTAGAAGGTCAAAATCATTCTGTGGCCTTGTGTCTTACATACAAATGCCTAACAAACATCTAATGACCAAGAACAGCTAAATTATGTAACCATGTTCTTCAACTCTTACATGTGCCCATTTTAGACAGAAACCTTAGAGACTGATACAGAAACCACAGTATATCACAGCTGGTGTAGTAATCCTAACCCTGAATAAAAATCCCAAAGGCTGAAATTTTTTGTTTTCCAGGTACAAAGCATTATAAAGTAGGCCCAGATAAGGAAAACAAAAAGTCAATAACTCACAGAGATGCAAATGTATTAAAGGTATAAGGAAATCTGAAAAAAAAAAAGTAAAAAAAGACCATTGCAGTTTTGTATACAAATCTGTTCATGCTGCCAAACAAATTCTCGTGGCTGAACTTCTGCAGCTTGTGAGGTACTGACAACTCTCATGCAATGTATGGAAAAGAGACCCCCTGTATTCAGAGGCTTACATCCAGAAGAAATTTAGCTCGATTGTTTTCAAGTTACCAACACATGGCCATATAACAGACACACCTTCATGAAAACATGAAAACTCTACCTTAGCTCCCAACTCTGGTAAACACAGTAGTAACAAAACAACTTCTAACTCAGTTTGACAAAACTTTACAGACTTGGCCCCTAATTAGAAAACAAATAAAGGGGAAGTCAAAACGGAAGGGGAATTAAGGAGAGAAGGGGGATTCTAGACCCTTGCTCTAACAAGATACCCTGGCACTTCATCCCAGCCATGGAAGAACAATGTAAAACCACCCTCCAACTACATATTCGCCCTCTTCCAACTCCAATTGCCCCTGTCTAGTGAGAAAGGGGCACGACTCTTCCCTGAAGTCTCCCATGGTTCCTGCATCAAGCTGCTACAGGGATATTGAAAAATATAATAATACTTCACATAACTATATGCTACTTTTTTCCTTGAAAACATCTTATAGATGGTAGTCATTTAATTAGGGTTTCAGAGTAGATGGAAAAATAATCTGATTACGAAGGCAACACTACTGTTCTGTCAGTAGAATGTACTTTGGATTGTAAATGCATTTACTTAATTTCAGAGGAAATCAGTGAGAGTGTGGATGGCTCAGCAAAACCCATCACAACTGCTAAAAATTGAAGTGACTGGCTAGAGGTATGAAGTAGATTTCCTCTGTGTCGAGTTAACTGGCCTACGTGTGACTCGAACCCTGCACTTGGCCTCATTAGCACCAACACTGTGAAGAACAGTTGTGGCAGAGAAACTGCCACCGGCCCCACCCCATCACTAGATTCAGTAGAAAAGCCCTTGGAATTTCATACAAAGTTCAGTTCTGGACAGCCCCACTTCACATCAGTACACAATCTTCACAACAAGTCTGTAAGGGAGGTAAATATCACTACTCCCCTGCTGGTGAAGGAAACAGAGTCCAGAGTGGTTAAAGATGGAAACTCAAGGAAGCCAACCTGTCACTCTTCACTTACATGCTATCAGAAATCTTCCTGACTCTTGCTTGCTACCTGGCAAGAAAGGCTCCATGGCAGAGGATTTTTCACTATATCTGGAAATATAAATCCTGTATCTTTTCCCATGGGCAAATATAAATATGAAGTCACTCAAGTGCCTGGACAAGTACTTCTGAATTTACAGCTGATATGGGGTGGGGAGTGGGCAGAGATGGCAGGAAAGAGTTGAAACAATTTAAATACTGGAGTAATGGGTTAGTTATAGACATGAATTTTTCCAAATATAATTTCACAGGTCTAAATTAATCCCTCTGCATGTGAGACAAGTGCTTTTGTCCATAACTCCTATAATGTCTGTACCATGTCATGTAGTTACACTGGAATTACTGAATGTACTGTTCACTAAAGCTTAATGTACCTGAATTCCAAAATGAACTGCATGATTAATCTGGAAAAACAAACCATATACACAGAAATATATCAAGTTTCCTTTCAAAAGAAAGTTCAGCCATAATTCCATTATATCCATGGCGACTATCACCTGTTAATGTTCATGTTAGTGTGTAAAAATGTATTCATTATATAAGTAAAAGATGATCAAGTACTGGTCAATAAAGTGTATGGCTGACCCTGAGAATAAATTTTTGCTTGCTCAAAAGATTGATTAAGTAGCACAAAATAAAATGAAATTGAAAGATGCCTATTCTCGTACTTGGGAAGAAATGTCTTTAAAATGCTGACTAATCAATGTACACATTAATAGATGTAAAGACATCTCAAACACCAAACACTGTAATTGTATTGATGTCTCCAAAAATATTCTGAAAAAATTTACAAAAAAGTAAATGTTAAGAGCAAGGCATTATGTGATACATAGCATATTAAATCTGGTTTTCAAGATAGTGTCTGAACACACTCATAAAACTATGTGACTGGTCATCAATTGGCTGTAAAGAGACAGCATTTTCATTGTACATAAACGCACATCCACACATATATGCAACAACCAACCAACAGAACTTGAAATCCTTAGTAATTGTACTGACGCGGGCAGGGCTGATGCACAACCCAGCCACTGTGCTTGACCTGCCGAGGGTGGCAATCCCTGCTAAGATTTTGGCGACGAAGGCTGTTTCTGTTAAGAGACTGTCTTTCACTATGTTCTCTTATCCACTGTGAATGGCGAAAGCTCTTGGGTTGTTCCAGGAAAGTCGTATGAGCAGCAAGAGCTGCAACATAGCAGTGAATATGTTGTTCCATTTCATTTTGAGCTTCCACTCTGAAACAAAAAAGTGGGGATGTATTAAATAACAAAGTATATTAATGAAACTGAAAACATCACTTAAGAATTCAATTTGCTACACTAATTTGTTTATGGTTGAATGAGAGCTTAGTTTTCATGGCTGACAGACAAGTTTATATTTTGTGACCACTCTGTTAGTAGAAAGGAGAAGCCAACTTTCAATAGAAATATGCCATATAATCCACAGATGGCTAACTAAGTCAACTGTACTAAAAATATGTTTTATACTTCATGTGAATTTCAATTACAGAGCACACATGTATATAAGATTTCCTGGAAAGGGAACTAACATTTATTGAATATTTGCATTTGCCAACTGTTTTGCAAATATTACATATTTTAATTCTCACCGTAATCTTTTTTTGTGTGTGTGGCTGGCTGGTATGGGGATCTGAACCCTTGACCTGGGTGTTGTAACACCATGCTCTAACCAACTAAACTAACTGGCCAGCCCCTCACCATAATTTTAAAAGGAAAATATTTTAATTCCCAGAATTTACTGATTAGAAAACACTTTGCCAACAGCACCTTGACAGACCTTTTCTGTCTATAAGTAAATGTTCCAGGAAACAAGCTTTAAATCTGTATGTATTTAAAAGAAATATGCAAATGGAAATTCTATTCATTTAACATTTTTCTAGTTAAGAAGCTACTGCTCATTACAGAAGACAACTAAATTTTTATTTAGGTCACAACAGGGCACATTTTGGAATGTCATTTACATAGCAGTGTTATAAAGACTCTTGTAAAACACATAATCTTAAAATATGGCTACACACACAATTATTATGTCTATGATTATTATTTATTTTCTATATTAAAAGCTAATCAAGTAGGAATGGTC
The DNA here is from genome assembly GCF_000696425.1 of Galeopterus variegatus. NCBI lineage: Eukaryota > Metazoa > Chordata > Mammalia > Dermoptera > Cynocephalidae > Galeopterus > Galeopterus variegatus. The sequence goes on from NW_007734509.1 coordinate 80,441, forward strand.
TAAACTATGTTAACACATAACATGAAAAGTTGTCAGATTCTTAAGGGTTATTTTATACAGGAAAGGCAGTTATATATTTTGCCTATAATCACTTGAGGAAAACACTATGATCTTTTAAAATATTTATATATTTTTAAAAAGTAGAATTAAAACAGGTCAAATTAAGAAACTAATAGATCAGTTAGAGTGTGGTGCTGATAATACCAAGGTCTTGGGTTCAGATCCCTCTAACAGCCAGATGCCAAGAAAAAAAAAAAGAAAGAAAGAAAAAGAAACTAATAGAAAGAAGTTAATGTAAAGAAAGTTTTAAAAAGGTGAACATTTGCGTCCTCAGCCTCGATAACAAATATCACACAGTCTCAAAGTAAATATACTTACTCTGTGCCCGTGAGTCTTATAAGCAGCTTTTCCTGGCCCTACAAATGTTAAATGGTTAACTATTAAATCACTAGTAAGATTTAAAATGCTATTTTAATTTTACTATTAGGATGTAGTCAACTTTCTTTATTAAAATTGGTTTACTCTGGGTGACTAAAGGCACATATATTGCTTAATTTAAGATTATGACAGCATATAAACCTTCACAAACAATACTTATAACAACTAAAATGCAATAAAACGCACACTCTGAAGCCTATTGTAATTATGAAGCACCTTACTTTATGTGCTTTACGGTAATATCCCCAAGGATAGACAGGATGGAAGCAATTTAACTTTTGAAAGACATACGATTTCCTGCTCAGAAAACATAGATGTTTACTACATAGCTGTCCTCCTAATTTTAGTAACACCTGATTTCTATCTTGATTTAGTGGGCTTTTCTTATAAGAATTTCAAATCCAAAACAGGGATGTTAAAAAAATTTTTAGTTACTATTGTAACTTCATATGTGCAGGACTTTCATATGTGCAGAAAGAATTCATATAAAGTTTAGTGTGTTTTGGTCCTTTATATATAGAAAACTACATATTTGTTTGACTATCGTATATGTTCTATCTACATGAATGCAAAAACGAGATACAAAAACAACATTCTCACTGCATCAAAACTGCAGACACATAACAACCAGTGCATAGACCTTGGTTGGATACTGGTTTGGACAAGCTAGATGACATATTCTCAGCTCTATTGAGGAAATCTGCGTATGGTTTGGGTAGTAGACATAGTAAAAATGAAACAAAATACTGAAACAAAAAGGTAAGTCACTGCCTAAAGAAACAGGTTGTAAAATAGTATATATAACATGATCCCATTTATGTTAAAAGTGTGTGTGGTTGTGGGTGGTGTGTATTTATGTACAGGCACATACAGAAAAAACAATCTGGAAGTATATGCCCTAGGGTGTTAACAGTTTTCACCTCTGGGTAAAGAGACTGTCATTTCAAATTTCAAATTTTTGCGTATTTGCATTTTCTAATTTTTTTTTTTTTTTTTTAAAGATGATGGGTAAGGGGTTCTTAACCCTTGACTTGGTGTTGTCAGCACCACACTCTCCCAAGTGAGCTAACTGGCCATCCCAATATAGGGATCTGAACCCATCGCCTTGGTGTTATCAATACCACACTCTCCCAAGTGAACCACGGGCCGGCCCCTTGCATTTTCTAATTTTTTGCAATGCACATATACTGCTTCTGTAATAAGTTATTTTGCAAAGCTGCTGACTAAAGACACACACGTACACACTTTAAACACTGAAAAGCAAATACACAAATGCTGGTAAGTTTAAAGTAACTGTTAATCATGTTGAATTCTTGAGAGGAATTCCCAAGAGGTGAGATCAGAATCAGGAGGGAAGAATTTTTAAGAACTGAAGAAATTCATTTGAAACAACTATTAAGCAATTATATCAATACCACCCACAAAAAGTTATAAATTTTTGTTGGAATGCATGAAACACCTCCTGACAAACTTATGGCACAGAGTATGTTCCAGTTAAAGTAACACTTTCCACCAAAGATCTTACCCAGTATAGAGCCTCGCAACATGTAACAATATGAGCAAGTTGTTTTTCATTTTGATACAAGTAAAATGAAATGAAATAAGTTTAGCCTCAGCCTCATAAAAAATCATCTACAATAATGAGACTTGAGAGTGCAACAAAACTTTCGTAAAGTTAATGAATTAATAAGCTGCCTTGGGTTTGTTTATGTTTTGCAAACAGTAGAAAATATATAGAGTGGTCTAGTTAGTAGAGTCAGAACCTGGATGAGCCAGAACCTGGCCCTTTGGATGACAGCACTGATAACCAAAAGAATCTGTTCTCACCATAATGGTGCCAGAAAGCCATAATATAACTGAGAACACTTATTACCCTTACCCTAGATCCCTGCACGTAGGAAGTTACCTAGTAACAATCCCAAATCTATATTTCATGTACAACCAAAGCCTGATGACGTTTTGGGGGGGTGGGAGACTCTCTCTCTGTCGTGTGTGTGCGTGTTGTTGTCCTTTGACCCTTCCCCCTTCTTGTAATTATAAAATGTTAAGATATGCTGGCCCTCTTTGGAAAAACATTTTCAGGGCAACCTGATCTATATGTCTCCCTGGTTGCAATCATCATACTGGCTCAACAAATCCCTGCTATGTGTACTTGGTCTCAGGTTCATATTAGGTCAACAGCACTAACCACAGGAATATTCTGAACTGCTCCAAAGGATCCAAATTCACCTGAACCCTTGACCTAAGAGGGGGAATAAAGTCAGTGCCAATATCTCCCAAATACTTTAACACCATAGGTAACATTCCACTAAAGTACACAATGGTCTAGCTAGACTTGGAGCTAATTAACATGATGATGGGCTTTATTTTAGTGCATGGGAGCAATCTTGGATATATTCTCTGGATAAAGGACACAGAAGGTCTGTAAGTTTTTTTTTGGAACATACCACTCTGGGCAGCTTTCCAGGACCTCAACCCAGCTGCCATTCCAACAGAGCATTTCAGACTACTTGGGACCTCCATATAACAACAAAACACCATTTTGATGTTTAATTTTTCCTGTGTAAGGCAGAAAACCCTTTGAGTAAAATGTTTTGGTAAAACTGCCACTTTACTAGGTGTGATATTGTGAAATATATATTTGACTTCATCTCTATCTCCTGGCATATAGCTCCTAAAATCCTGAGAATCTCCAAAGTGATTAAAAGTTTTTTTGTATGCTAACGAGCTGACTGGTGGCTGGCAGCCCCTAAGTAGCTTCAGAATTGGGACTGGTCACTGGAAAGACCAAGGCAGGAGTAGAGGGTTAGAATTTCAGCCCCACCATTCCCCAACCTCTGGGGAGGGGAGACGGGTCGAAGGTTAAGTTGATCACCAATGGCCAATGATTTAATCAATCATGCCTATGTAATAAAGCATCCGTAAAACTCAAAAGGACTAGGTTCAGGGAGCTGTTGGATAGCTGAACACATGGAGATTCCTGAAGGGTGACACTCCCAGAAAAGGCATGGAAGCTCTTTCCCCCACACCTCGCCTGAAGCATCTCTTCATCTGCATCCTTTGTAGTATCCTTTATAATAAATGGGTAAACATAAAGATGTTTCCCTAAGTTCTGTAAGCCACTCTAGCAAATTAACTGAACCCAAGGAGGGACTGTGGGAACCCCCATTTATAGCTGGTCAGAAGCATGGGTCACACCTGGGGCTTGTGATTGGCACTGAAAGTTGAGGGCAGTCTTGCAAGACTGAGGCATCAACCTGTGGGATCTGATGCTACCTCCACGTAGCCAGTGTCAGAATGGAACTGAATTAGAGACACTCAGCTGGTGTCCCCTGAAGAATCTGCTGCAGAATTGATTCACTAATTGATTATTGGTGAGGAGAAATCTCCACATACTTCTTGGTGACCAGATGTCGCAGAAGTCTTTTGTGCTAATTGTTGCAATGTGAGAGCAGAGGAAAAACAGTTTTTCTACAGAACTGGTATCAGAGGAGTAGGATTTGCTAGAATAGCCTTGGCTAACAGAAACGTGGTTTGGGAAGAAAAGGGTAGAAGGGTGAGAGATAGGAAACTTTTGATTCCTAGTTGGCCATGTGATCACCCACAGATGATCCACGGTATGGAACAGCAGCTGTGCTGCAATCAGTTACTAAAAGTAAAAGTTACAAAAGGAATTTTGAGATGGATTCGACTCCCAGGGAGTTGGTTCACTGGATGCGTAAGGAAATGCAAACTAACAAGAAACTGTGAAATATTCAACCCCTTGGTTATTATTATCTGTAATAGCTAAAATTATAAGACAGTGGTGGGTCAGACCTCAATGCCTGACCAAGCTCAGTTTTCAGTGAGTCTGAGCTTTGGCCACTAGCTTCAAAACTGTCCCCCAGGGGAAAAACTATGCAGAAACAACAGAAAATACTGAAGATCTGGTTACTAAGAAAGTAGTCAATGTGGAGGAAGAGCAAAGCCAAGAAACTACTGAAACCAGAAGGTGGAGTGTAAGGGAACTGTTTCATTTTGTAGATAGGTATCATCAGCTACCTGAGGAGCCTTTACTGCAATGCATGGTAAAAGTAACTAATTTATAGGGGCGATATCTTTGGTTTTAAATGCTACAGAGTAAAAGAGCATGTTTGGATTGATGTAGGATCCACAGCTCACTACGAAACAATCACAGATGGCTGTACATGATCTAGGCACACAGGAAGTTTTTCCCAAGTGAACAGCCAGCCTGGTGTACTGGATAAAAGCCACTGTAAAGTCTGTTTACACTGAGAAGGGGGACTGTACATCTCCCCCTATAAATGCCAAGTGGAACACCCCAATGAAGTAGGTGGTATGCTTCTTATGCAAGCCACATTGGACTGGCTTTATGATGAACAGGATATCCACCCGATGAATATGCCCATTATGCAGATTATGGTAAATGATGTGGTTAAATTATCCCTTTAACACAGACCCCACCCCTTCCCTTAAGCCACATTGGACTGGCTTTATGATGAACAGGATATCCACCCGATGAATATGCCCATTACGCAGATTATGGTAAATGATGTGGTTAAATTATCCCTTTAACACAGACCCCACCCCTTCCCTTCACATAATCTTACTGCTGCAAAACCAAAAGACATTATCAGATTTGCTGCTTCCCTTCCCCTCATGGGTCTTACAGATGCTAATAAAAACATTAGGGTCATTAACGAGAATGGGGAAAGGCAAAGGGAGAATCAAAGGACTTATCCCAGGAAGGTGGAAATTTCTAAAAGGCTGTTAAGAAATAAGGTGAATAAAGAAGACATCGATGGAGTAAAACTAAGAGGAAAATGAAAGGGAAGGAGACTTGTCCCAGCAGGGTAGAAATCATTAGAGGGTTATTAAGAAATTTAATGAGTAAGATGGACATTGATGGGGTTAAAACAAAGGAGTTAATACAGCATACTATAAAGCTTAGGTAGGCCAAAAAGACCCCCATCTGGTCCTCCAACATTAAAGGGGCCCCAAAGAAGTAAGTTCTATTTCCTCCAGTTTGGAGAAACTTAAAAAGCTGGAAGGCAGAGATTATAATGACCAATAACTGCCTGGGGCAATAGTCATGTAGAAAGACAAGAACTGACAAACTGGCAGGGGTCCCTCTGCTCAACCCCCTGCTGGGGACCCAAAGCCTTAGGTACAGGGGTGGGTAAAAAGGTCAGGGGGTGGTGAAGAGAAATTCCTTAATATGAGAACCCCACACACTATAGTACCAATATCCACTGGTGAAGCCCTGACTCAGGCCACAATTAGATTGAGAAAGCATAAAAATGTAAAGGCCTGATAAGATTATGTTAGTTGGGTCATTTAAACAGGTTTATGTAAAGAAGTTGTATCTCCTTTACCTAAATGTTTTATGACATTGAATATTATGTCTGGTTAGAGAACACTTCCCCTACCTAGTATTTTAAAACAAAAGGAATGTAAATCCACACTTCAAACAATATTAATCAGACATGCTAAATGGAAACCTCAGTAAAATTTCCCAAGCCCACACAGTGTAGAATAGAAGCTGGAATGCTGATATGGATAAATTCTGATAGCCCTATATGGAATGTAAACCTGAGCATATGGCAAAATCCTGTGTGCACCTCCCAGCAACTACTACTAGGACTTTGGGCTAGAGAATTTCCACTTGAGGGGCATTTACTACCTTGCTATTGGACATTAATTGAAGCTATCCCTATAACTGAAGGACATAAGATAACCTCAAACCTGAAATACTCATGACATCTTGGGTGATGTCGAAGGAACACTCTAATGGGGATGGCACTGCCCAGAAGAGTTCCACAATAAAATGGAAATGGTTTATACATTATCATGCTACCTGCGGATTACAAGGAGTGGATACTCACAAGCAGGGAACCTCTCTTCCTCTAGGACTAACTCAGGAACTGTAAGAGGAGCTGCTAGATTCTATCATCACTTGGACAGTGCTCTATAAACATCTCTCAACTGACTGACAAAGAACTGCTGGATTTGTGGATGGCAGTTCCAAGAGGAACAGACAATATCCTATTTGGAAGGTGCTACTCTAAAGAAGGTAAAAACGAATCAGCTAGGTGGGCTGAATTGCATGCTGTTTTCCCTAGTGGTGATGAAAGAATTGAATGGTGGTTCAATTGAATAGTGATTCAAAAGCCCCTATGTTTGGGTTGTTACTGACTCATGGAAAGTGGCCAATGGCTTGGCCAGACCTCCAAGCAGGAGGGCAATGGAAATCTGGTCTACTAAAGGGATGCCCATATGGGAAACAGACCGATAGAAATTTGAGGGATGCATTATAGCAGGATATGTTGATGCCATCAGGAAAAAAACTCCCTGCCAGATCCAGAAGGTGACAGAATTGACAAACAGATATCCCTGTGTGCTCATCTAAGGTGGCTGCCTGAGTCCATGAATGAGAGGATATGAGGGTACTGCAGCAATGCAGAGATGGGTGGAATCTACCAGAAGGTGACAGAATTGACAAACAGATATCCCTGTGTGCTCATCTAAGGTGGCTACCTGAGTCCATGAATGAGAGGATATGAGGGTACTGCAGCAATGCAGAGATGGGTGGAATCTAGGCATGTTCCTCTTGTACCCTCTCAGGCACATGATGCCAATAAGAACTGTTCAGCTATGGGGCAGATTGCCTGGTGGGAAGGCCCTCCCTGAACACAGCAGCCAGGTGAGACTGATACTGGTAGTCCGGGGGGAGGGGGTGTGCCCTACAAATGGGTCTTGCCAGGAATAGACAACTGATTCTGGATTGGGCCTTGCTTATCTGGTGGAAGATGCCAATGCTCAGAGTGCTATTTTAAAAAAACAAAAACAGAAGATACTGCACAGATTGGGATAGCTGACCACCGTTTCTTCAGACCAAGGAACACACTATATGGGCCATCACGACCAACAATGGACAGAGATGTCCTTCTCAGAGCCAATAGTCTGACAGAGAAGTAGAATGGGCAATTAAAACATTGGTCATCTAAAACAAGGGGAGATAAAGCCATGAAGAGCTGACTTACACGCATTTATAACTGTGCGCTCACACTCAGCGTGAGTGGGACTAAAGGACCACACCCACTAGATTTTCCTCTGTTTTCCTGGTTGATCTGGGGAAGAGGGCGTGAGGAAGGATGCTGGTATGAGTAAGCAATTCTTGCCAATTAGGAGTATGCTGGTATAATGATTATACTTCCTTCCCCACATCACCTCAACCTTTTCTTTCCCCTACCTGTTACAGTGGTCCTAGGGCCAGAGCTGCAACTACAAGTGCTAGAAGCAGAGATGATTCCTAAGCAAGAAACTAACTATGTTTTAAAACCTTATTTCAGAATTCCTAAAGGCCTGCTGTGGGTGAGTTGTGCTTTCACTCCATCTGACAAAACTGTAGTTAATAGTGGATGCAGCTATATAGCCTGGTGGTAAAAACAGCCTACCAGTTCTGCACCTATGCATATCTAAATAGGAGTGGACTGAGGGGGAGGCACTTGCTAAACTACTATTGCTGCCTGCAATCTAGAGCAGCATAGTGGCTAATGCCCCCTCCAAAGGAAAAAAGTTTGGGTAGTAATGGAGAGAAGGAAGAATAGTAGCTGAGGGTAAAGGAATGAATAAATGGGTTATGAATTAAAGAAAATCCAATAATACATTAATACCTCTAAAGAGGCTCAGAGCAAGAGATGACATTGTATCTTAGCTCAATTATACCAGAGGCCTGAAAATATGAAGCTATATATTTGCTGAGACCACTCCTGCTCTTGGAAGCTGACAAGATCAGTGGAAGTCTGCAAACTTTAGCGGCCTTGCCCTGGAAGACATATTCATGCAATATGATGATGGACTCAACTAATTATTAATGACTAAATGAGATTTCTGTAATGTGGCAGTGTCTTTTGAGTTGTAAGAAGGTACTTCAAAAAGTTTATAAAAAAACAGAATTAAAAGATAATAGAAATCTTCCTGTGAACTTTATGAAGTACCCTTGTACCTTTTACTGTAAGGGATCCACATTCAAATACTGGAGGATAAACTGTGATATTGTGAAATATATACTTGGTTTTGGTCCTTGGCTCCTTGCATACAACTCCTAAAATCCTAAGCATTTCCAAAGTGGTAAGTCTTTTTGTATGCCAATGAACTGACTAGTAGCTGGCAGCCTCTAGGCAGCTTCAGGATGGGGACTGGTCACTGGAAAGACTTCTGGAAAGGGGAGAAGGGTTGAAGGTTAAAATGATCACCAATAGCCAATGATTTAATCAATCATGCCTAGGTAATAAAGCTTCCATAAAAACCAAAAAAGACTGGGTTCAGGGAGCTTCTGGATCGCTGAACATGTGGAGGTTCCTGGAGGGTGACACATCCTGAGAGGGCATGGAAGCTCGGCCCTCCTTGCCACGTGCTTTGCCCTACACATCTCTTTATATGCATCCTTTGTGATATCTTTTATAATAAACTAGTAAACAAATGTTTCTCTGAGTTCTGTGAGCCACTCTAGCAAATTAATTGAACCCAAGGAAGGGGTCGTGGGAACCTGATTTATAGCCAGTCAGTCAGAAGCACAGGTAAGACAACCTGGTGCTTGTGATTGGCATTGAAAGTCGAGGGCAGTCTTGCAAGACTGAGGCCTCGATCTGTGGGACCCGATGCTACCTCCACGTAGCCAGTGTCAGAATGGAACTGAATTAGAGGACGCCAAGCTGGTGTTTGCTACTGGAGGATTGCTTGTGTGGTGTGTGTGGGAAATTCCCCTACACACCTGGTGTCAGAAGTGTGTGTGACCATTTTGTGAGAATATAGCAGGAAGAAACTGAGTTTGTTATTCCTATATTCTCAGACAGGATTTTCAAGGTTAGGCATCATTTGATGTGACCTAGCTAGGCATAGTTGGAAGAAAATAAACTTTATTTTAAGACAGAGTACTCTAGCTGAATTTCATTTTCTAAATAACCCAGCTATAAAGTGCCAGAATTATATTCTAAGATACTTGGCAGAATGCCAGTTTTTTAATTTCCATTCATAGCAGAATTTCATGAGACAGTTCTCTATTATATATCTTTTTTATATCATTGATCACCTTGTGTACTATGTACATGCTTTCTTAAGTCTCTAACAAAATACTAAGGCCATGCTACAACTTTTTAAAAATACAAGTTTTTTTATATCATTGATCACCTTGTGTACTATGTACATGCTTTCTTAAGTCTCTAACAAAATGACTTGCATCTTTTAAGAACTTAGCTTTGAACTGTAGCAGAAGTAAATAAAATGCATGCTCAGCACATACTCGCAACATACCTGGGACTATTTGGGTTATGAAATTCATCAGTCTCACAGCTGGCCTCACTGAGACCAGGGCAGGAGCTGTGCACAGCATAAACAGACATGCTGGGATGCTCTATGAGAAGGTTTTCCATAGGACTTGTTTCCACCTTGATAGTGGTTAATCCACCTGCAGTGAAACATGGGGGAGGGGTGATAAACCAGCTCTCCTCCATTGGACAGGACTCAAACTGGAGGAAGCAGGAATCACTTGTATCAGCCAAGCACTCAAGAGACGCAGGTAAACAGGAAAAGACTGAAGGGTGCTCAGTAGGTGATGCTTCACTGATGTCTTCTTCTTCTTCCTCTTCTTCTGCTGAGAAACCAGTGCAAGTATCTAGATTGTAGTCCACATTGCAGTCCACATGTGTGGTGGAACAGTCCCATGGGAGGACGATTATCACATTGAGCCATCATAGTGGAGCCGCCCATCAAATTCAGAGCACAGAAAATGAAGAAACAATACCGTTAGCTGATGCTCACGTTCCATCCTTTATTTAGTTCAGAAACAAAACCATTTATATTCACTCATAATGATTATAACATAACTTCTGAGCATCGTGTGTGTGTGGCATTACTGTATATGATAGATTATGTTGGCTTTGCAGCAATGGTTTTAGGACTGTTTCTATCCTGCTGAATAAACATATAATAAGCTATAGGGCTTACTGCTTGTCTAATATGAGGGTTTCCCATTAAAGCACCTCTGATTCGATCAGACTGTAAGAGATGCAAAACTGGAAAGTCTGATGTCAATCAGTTTCACTGACCATCTGGCACAGGATGTTTCCTAAAATTTTTTTTAGACAAATTCTTGCTTATTCACCTTTAAAGCTTAAAAACCTTCAGTTACTGGTTTACTTATGCAAAAATTGAGATGCAAGAGTTTCCACTTACATTGTGATGATAACCCACTGAGTATACCTTACCTATGAAGTCAACAAGAATCCATTCATCATCTTCTTTCTCACTAAATTCTGGTTCTTGGTTGGAAGAAGTATTGACTTCACCCACAAACATTTTATTCAGCCTCTGGAACATTGTTAAGGCAAGATTGAGACTTTGGCTAGATGTCTTTATAGCTGAGATTTCAAAACCCTGTCTTCAGTTGGCCCAATGGCACCGACAGGAGATTAAAGTGCGCAGGGTGCTTATTCAACTTAGGTGAGCAGAGTCATTATCCCTAAAAGAAAACAGAAAAAGGAGGTTATTTCAAATTGGCATATATTGATAGGTGTGTATTTTACAAGTACGCACACCACCCGCCTTAGAAGAAAGCATATGCTGTAGCCTACATTCTACAGTTATTCCCTTCCTGCAGGAGTCAAACACAAAAAATGCAATATCTCTTATTTATAAAACATTATGAATCAAGTACTCGAATGCAACCTGTAAATATCTTAAAGTGTGAAATACAAGGGAAGGAGTTCTTTTTCATATCTTTGCTTTCATAATAAGGAATAAATTTGGACAATGTATTTCGAATTGTAATACCCCTTTTCTGCAAGTAGACGAACGGAAACTAGATATTAACAGTCTTACTATATGATATTCAACTGCCCAGAAGTCTTCAGATGAACCCAGTGACAGAGTCCAGTGACCACCATTATGCCAGGCCCTCTTTCCCTGGCTCATTTTCCCTTCTGTTCTGTACTTCTTTTATTTTGTCTTTTTTACTGACTGGTAATGGGCTCGCAACCCTCGGTGTTGCGCCTGCACCGCGCTCAGCCAGTGAGCGGGAACCGGTCTCCACGTGGGATCCGAACCCTCGGCGGGAGCGTCACCGCACTCCCAACCCAAGCGGCGCACTCTCCAGTGTGCCACCGGGCCGGCATATTTAATTACAAACTTTAAGCATATTTAATTACATTTATAATCTAGAGGGTACTTCAAATTCTTTGTGAAAAAATGAAATTAAAAGATAATACAAATCTTT
>NW_007734510.1:0-350 GCF_000696425.1 Galeopterus variegatus
ATACCTGAGGCTGGGTAATTTATAAAGAACAGAAGTTTATTTGGCTTATGATTCAGGGACAGCTGCATTTGGCATGGGCCTCAGACCGCTTCTACTCATGGCAGAAAGCAGCAGGCAGCCAGTAGGTACAAGCAGGTCACATGGCAAGAGGAAGCAAAGAGAGAGAGAGGAGGTGCCAGGGTCTTTTAAACAACCAGCTCTCACAGGAACTAACAGAGCGAGAACTCACCCATTACTCCCCCACCTAGGGAGAGCATTAATCCATTTATGAGGGTTCCGCCCCCACGACTCAGTTTCCAACACTGCCATATTGGGGATCAAATTTCCACTTGAGTTTTGGAGGGGACAAC
>NW_007734510.1:766-4946 GCF_000696425.1 Galeopterus variegatus
GGTTAACCATCAGTTCAGATATAAACCCCTTTAAACACAGAAAAGTTTAAAAAAAGCCAGCAGTGTTTTGGGTTTTTTTTTTTTTTTTTTTTTTTTGACGAGTATACAGCTACCATTATTTATCAAGATATTTAACAAGGATTTATTTTCCATCTCAGTCTTCCATAATAGACATGCTACTCAATGATATTTAAAACAATAGAAAAAAAAGTACTGGCTTACCTGATTAAGAAATTATGTAGTCCAACATCAAAATACCTGTTCAAAAGAGACATAAAAAAGTACATAAACCAAAGGTGTTTATAGCAATAGTTGACTTGACAAGAAATACATAATTTACATTCACAGCACGGCAAATAAATAAATGAATTACTCTATGACATCAGTTCTCACAGTATGGCCCCTGGAGGAGCAGCAGTAGCACAACCTGGGAATTTGCTGGAAATGCAAATTCTCAGGGCCCACCTCAGACATCCTAATTCAGAAATTCTGGGGATGGGCCCAGCAATTAGATCTAACGATACATCCATGTGATTCTGATGCAGAACCGCTGCTCTTTGACAGCAAAAGTGTCTCAGCAGGTCTAAGCACTCTCTCTAGAAATAAAGACCATGAGGTTGGATTTCCCAGGTACTTTTCACTTTTCCAATAGGTAAGTCCTTTTGTAATATGAGTTTTCTCAGATGTTCATCTACTAAAAAATATGTGAAATATGTTTTAAAAGCAAAAATCCACACTAGCCAAAAGGAAGAAGTCACTCTGGTCTGAGCTTCACCCAGATGCTGTGCCTGGAGCTTTCCACCTGAGAGCGGAACCAAGTCCCATATCTGGGTCTGCTCCGAGCAGGGCAACACAGGAGCTGCAGCTCCACGCACTAGCCAGCAGCATGCCATTGCGCTTGGCCTCACACCAGGCATTCCACGAGCCCTGGGCGATGGTGGACCCTTTAAGTCTCAGCCTTCCCCTGACACCACCAACCTGACTTAGTCCATATGAACTGCACTGCCTTGGTTTCCCTAATCAGCATGCTTATTCCCCTCTGAACCTCAGTCCACTTAGCCAGTGCCCTTCTCTCTTTGGTTTCTGGCCATGGGTGAAAAGACTGGGTGGCCAGAGTCCTGATGCTGCTGTCCACCAGGCAAAATTGCTACTCCTAACACCTAGCGGGTGGTGGTTGTGTCCACCCACAGATTGGCCTGGGATGGCAATCTGCCCAAGTAAAGCCCAAATTAATTCTGTCCCTTCAGACAAGGAGCAATGGCCACAGAATTTCACCCCCAGGGCAGGGTGGGTGGGGTTAGGAAGAGTCTGAATGCCCAGGCCCTGACTGTCCCTAACTTCCAGCACCACCCCTGTCCCTGAAGCATCACAGCAAAACTGGCACCTCTCCCCAGTGGATAGGTGATTACTGACATTATAATAGGATTCCTTGTGGGGTATGTTTAAATGACAGGATTCTTTCATGTACTTAAGCATCTGTTTACAGAACACAGTAGGTGAGAATAGAAAACTCAAAGCCATAATATTAGTTACCTTGTTAACACCTGAAATTATTACAGAATTCAGGGAAAATGGGATTCAAGATACATAAATTCCATTTATTCCTAAGCCTTCTGCACAAAGCTATGCTCTAAGAGGAGATCTATCTGTAGGGATAGGTGATTTGTGTCATTTGATTTTACACGAACCTGGATGAGATGCTAAAGGTCTTCCTATATTTAGCACAGATTTTTTAAAAAAATAGAAATGATCCCCTCCTCTCAACCAAATCCAAAGCTACTTTGCTCAGCCACATAAATAAATATCCATACCATGGACAGTAATTCTAAGTTTGCCAGGTCTACAATATGGGAGGTAGATGTATGTGTGTGTGTATGTATGTATATATATATATATATATATATGTATGTATATATGTATAAAAACAAAGATTTCAGCTTCTTTCACTCATCCAAAGCTTATTCAGTCTTTTCAATGACATCAGCTACAGTAAGCACAGCCTCTGTTCCAGGAATTGTGGAACAAAATAGACATTGAAGGAGTCACAGAGACCCTCAGTCTAGTGGCGGGGTAGGGGGAGGAAGACACTGAAAGAGTAATAAAAAATCTAATAATATTATTAGAGATTATTTAGCATTTAGAATGTAGCAAGTACTGTGTTTGGTGCTTACACATACATGCCGGTGAGGCAAGTACTGCTATCCCCTTCCCCAGTGAAGGGACTAAAGCTCAGTGAGACAGAGTAACTTGCACAGAGCTCACAGCCAGCAGAAGACAAAGCTGGGGGTGAAACTTGAGACCCAGAAGACAAAAATTACTTGCTATTCCCAAGCGACCTGCTAAATACGCATGGCTCTGTCTCTCATTAGTACTAATTAAAAATGGCTATTCACTTAAAAACCCATCCCTTGCTGCCTGTGCCTGATTTCTGCTTCTCCCAAAGTGGCTGCCCCACTGCAGGGAAGTCCACCTGCTTCTGCTTCCCTAAGCGCACCTACTCCACAGGGACCGCCTGCATCCTTGGGTCTTGGTGTAAGCCAGGCTCAGGAACGTTACATTAACTTCGCTGGTCTTCATCTTCCTCATTGGGAAAATGAAAGGCCTTCTTCATAGGGGAGTTAGAAGAATTAAGTGACATAACACAAAAACAAGGCTTAGCACAGTATCCAGCACACAGTAAGTACTCCATAAACGGCAATCTCTTTCCTTCCTATTTTTAAAAGTTGTTTTAATGGATCCCCATTCTCAATAACTCAGTGGGAGAAGAAAGCCACATGAAAGGGACATAAGATGCCTTACACGATGCAGCCCAGAGAGAGACCACTTCAGGCATAGGTAGGGAAGCTAGAAAGCTGTGGGGTCAGGCTGAGGTGGAGGGGGGCAGATGGCAGGAACCTCTGAGGGACTGGGACAGAGCTCAGGAGACAGTCAAGAGAGCAGGAAGACCAGCTGTTCCACGGAGTCTGCATGCAGAGCCTAGAGTGGGCTGGGAGCGCAGGGAAAGCCTCATCCTGCCTGCCCTGTTCTGGCTGGGCTCTTAGTACCATCCCAGCACCTGCCAAGGCATACTGCTGTATGTCCAGCTTCCCCGGCACTGTGGTGTGCCCCTAAATTCACCTGTACAGAAGTGAGGGACTATGTCACATGCTGTGTTTCAGACTGTTTCTTCTCAAGCATGTGTGATTGGTTACGAAGGGAATCTGGGGATGCAGCAAGAGGAGAGCTTTAAGCATGCTTGTGACAGGCCAGCTCGTTAGGGTGGAGAAGAGTGTAAAGAGTTGATAATTACTTGGAAACTGAGGTGGAATGAAGAAGATAAAGGATAGAAATTAGAGAAGTTAATGACAGGAAAAATGTAGAGGAGGGAAACAAAACCTCCTCACAAGGAAAAATGTCTTCCACCTTTGCTGCATTATTTCATCTGTGTTCATATTCATTCAACAGATATTTTGTTGGTGCCTACTATGTGCCAGGAAGTATCAAGTTTGTGGCATAGCTACAAAAAAAAGGGGGAAAAAAGAAAATATTTCAAGTGACTTTAAAACCATACCTAAGGATGACTTTTCCCTAGCAACATAAAAAAATCTTATACTGTTTTTAGTAATCATATTATTAATAACAATGTTGGCATTATTTCTTTAAAACTATTTTTGCATATGTTATAACAAGTATTTATGCTAATATCATTAGAAATCAATATTTTTATCATAGTAGAAAAGAGATAAAAAATATATAAAATCAAAGCAGCTAAGTAAAAACTTTGTAATCCTACATTTGAGTTGGAAATATCAGGATAAATCTGGAATTGTCTTCTTCACAAAAATGTCTCCTAGAAGGCAAGAGCACACTAAAAACGCCACTTCCACACCACAGCTGCCAAAACAATGGCTAGCAGCCACAGTAGCAGCCTCAGCCACTTGACTGAACTGACACAAGAAGAGTCACCCGTGGAGACCAGAAGAAGAAGAGGAAGTCTCTCTCTTCAAAGCCCACTCCAGAGGAATAGAAGAAGCAACTGCTCTACCTGATGACAAGACATCAACACAGAAATACTAGAAATATGAAAATAAAATATAACATCACCAAAAGAATACAGTAATTCTCAAATACCAGAACCTATAGAGCAAGAAACCCTTGAAATGACTGAAAAGGAATTCTGAACAACAATCTTAAGGATACT
>NW_007734510.1:5364-6486 GCF_000696425.1 Galeopterus variegatus
CCCTTGAAATGACTGAAAAGGAATTCTGAACAACAATCTTAAGGAAACTCAATGAGATACTCTGACAACACAATGAAATGAGAAAAAAAAAATCCAGAATATAAAGGAGGAAATTAACAAAGAGATTAATACTTTAAAAAAGAATGTAGCACAACTCACAGAACTGAAAGATTCATTCAACAAAATAGAAAAACACAATGAAGACCTTAAGCAGAAGGTGAGAAAAAGCAGAAGAAAGAATTTCTAATCTCAAAGACAGTCCTTATGAAATAAAAGAGGCAGGCAGAAAAAATTGAAAAAGGGAAAAAAAATTTTTTTAAAACAACAAAGATCTAAGAGAGCTAGCTGACAACCTTAAGTGCACAAACGTATGTATCATCGGTGTTCCAGAAGGGGAGGATAAAGGAAAAGACACTGAAAACCTATTCAATGAAATAATAATGGAAAACTTCCCAGGAATAAGGAAAGAAATAGACCTTCAGATCCAGGAGTCTCAAAATCCCCAAACAGATTCAATCCAAAAAGATCCTCTCCAAGACATATTATAGTCAATCTGGCAAAGCTCAAAGACAAAGAGAGAATCTTGAAATGAGCAAGAGAAAAGCATCAAATCACCTATATAAAGCCTGTATTAGACTAACAGCAGACTCTTCAACAGAAACTCTACAGGCCAGAAGAAAATGGGATGATATATTCAAAATACTGAAAGAAAAAACTGCCAGCCAAGAACACTATATGTATTAGTCCGTTTGTGTTGCTATAACAGAAATACCTGAGGCTGGGTAATTTATAAAGAACAGAAGTTTATTTGGCTTATGATTCAGGGACACCTGCATTTGGCATGGGCCTCAGACCGCTTCTACTCATGGCAGAAAGCAGCAGGCAGCCAGTAGGTACAAGCAGATCACATGGTGAGAGGAAGCAAAGAGAGAGAGAGGAGGTGCCAGGGTCTTTTAAACAACCAGCTCTCACAGGAACTAACAGAGCGAGAACTCACCCATTACTCCCCCACCTAGGGAGAGCATTAATCCATTTATGAGGGTTCCACCCCCACGACTCAATCAGTTTCCAACACTGCCATATTGGGGATCAAATTTCCACTTGAGTTTTGGAGGGGACAAC